>NW_015113129.1:161803-179093 GCF_001443285.1 Poecilia latipinna | reverse complement strand
CACTGTCCAGTTGTCACCGTACGAGAGGCGGGGGGGGGGCGGGGGACCGCGTGGACAGTTCGCCAATCCACTCAGGGCAAAATTAACAAATCACTTTGTTTCCAGCAGCAAATGTTAAAAATCTAGACTATGCAGTTATAAATCTGGGTTAAGATGTGACGAAATGCATCTTATTGCTAACAAAATTCAGGTCGTACACCTACTCTGCTTGTCAAACCAAGCGACACAGCTGTTTAAAGCTGTCAAGCTCAATCTATGAGCACATGTGGGGTTACTCTTTTATGTTTTCTATATGCTGGAAAAATCTCCAGAGGCGACGAACACGTTTACAATTTAAACCAACATACTTCCCTTCAGTCATCTACAACGCTTTCTTTTATTACCGACTCCTTGTTCCATTCATTATTTAATGTTTACTACAATTTATTCAGGCATCTGATTCAATAAGTGATTCATCTGTGCATGTATTTAGTAGATGCTTCAGTTCAAAAATGGCTTAAATTATATATTTGTAATGTCAAATTTTTAATCCAGTTCTATGAGAAACTCATTCTCCCGGGTTACCTTTAATAATAATATTTAACTTATTTTAAGGGAAATTGACATTTTTGTGTGTGTGTGTGAAAATGTAATGTACAGGGTTTGATTTCAAAATATAAGCTGAAGTTTTCACAAACCTCAAACGGATCTCTGGCATGCAGCTACATTGCTCACGTTACGCAACATTTGTTCATTTTACACACAAGTGTATATCCAGCTCAGTAAAATTTAATTTCAGCACACTGGCTCCTGGTCAGCCTTAATTCGTTTGCTGCAATCTCTTATAATTAGGTCTTCCATTAACCATGCCTCCCGATAGAGTCTCCATTCCTCTCCCAGCACCTCATCCGCACAGGAAGCATTTGGTGTTTGTCGAAGTCTGGCTCGGATCACGCTTTCCATTCAGAAGGCTCTTTCAAATAAGATCAGAGCAGTAGAGATTTAGATTATTGATGATATTAACTTTCCAGCCTCACCCAGCCCTCTCTCTCAGAGACTCTGGTGGTGGATCCCTAAGTGGGTGTGTTGCCTCTGGCGGCAAAATCCATGCACAGGCCAAATTAAATTCCTGGGCCACAGATGCCTTTGCTGACCTTCTGGCTTCCTGAGTTCAGTGGAGATGATTACAGCATGCAGACAGAGATAATTAACCACCCTCAAAATGCTTTCCACGTCAAATCAAACCCTGTACAAATTAGAAAGGATGCGCAGTTCAACTTGTACGGGTGTTTAACATGAAGGCTCAAGATAAAAAGTGAGGTGATTTTTTTTTTTTTCGCTATTTTCTCACCAGAGTACTTTCCTGAATTTTACATTGGAAAGTTTGTTGGACGAGGGCAAATTCTTATCGCATTCTCGATTTTTTGAAGAAGAGATCAGAGAAAATATGTCAAAGAATCTTTGCCCCAACGTGAAACAACTTTCACAGACACCGATTCAATCTCATGCGTTTTCACATCCTGTGAAACCATTTTGCTAATGTGCAACCTGAAACGCGTCCCCACCCCGGGAGAATCTCAAAGGCTGATCTGCAGCCCCTGGGAAACCAACACCACTGTGGGCGATGTAAAAAAAAAAAATCACTCGCCAACATGGTTCATATGATACATATTGCAGACTTGGGTTAAATGGTGTTGTGCTGGATGTGCTTTACTTCCAAACTATGAAAAAAAAAGTATGTTCTGTTTCCAGAGAAATGTTCAAATGGCTTTATTCATCATATATTTATCCTGAAAACATGTTTTAAAAACTCTGTGATTTGGAGCTCCTTTCAAACATATCACTATTTCAATTTTTTTTCCTTTCAGTTTAGTCAATAAAACCTTTTACAAATAAAAATCTAAAAAGTGTGGGATGTTTTCATCCTCTCTCAGTGAACACTGTGCAAAACGATCTTTCACTATAAACACAACCTCAAGTCATTTTTAGTATGACTTTCACGACGTCACACTCAAAATATTTGCTCATCTTTCTTCTTGGGAAAATTGAATCTCAGCAGAGATGGGATTTTACTTTGTAGCTCAACTTTGCTGTGAACATTTCCACCACTTTCTCCAGACCTGTCTGCTGTGTTCCTCGGTCTTCCTGATGTTTGTTCGCCAACGTTCTCAAGGAAGTTTCAGCGGCCCACATATCACAACACTGAGTTGAAATTAAACTTATTTAGTAATAAGATGAGATCTGAAGACCATTTTTGCACTTCAGATTTTTCTTTATAAATAAGATCTAAAAACAAAACAATGAGTTATCTACCTTCAACTAAATACTTATGCACTATTTTGTGTTGGCCTTACATATAAAATCCCAATACAAAAACATTGAAGTGTCTCACAGCAACATGACAAAATCTGGAAAAGTTCAAGGGATATGAATACTTTTGAAAGGTGCTGTATTGAAAATGAGGTATTATAGGAGTCTGCCACAAAGGCCCGCTTTTATTTGATCATTAGTAAAGTTTAAAACCACCAGCTCAAAGCGAAGGCGCAGTGGGTATCGTAGGTCTCTCTGAACTACTCAGTTTTTATTGACTGATATAGTCTGCAGGTATTACTCTCTGAGCGTATTTTGCAAAGAGCTTGTACTAAATACCCGACTGAGATCGACATTTTTGGCATGTAGTCCAAAGATGAAACAAATTGCTGTTAAGGGACGTTTGAACGGGCACATTTCAACTTGGTGATAAAGTGAGTGATTTTTATTTTTTGTGATGCTGTGTGTCAGTCCAGTATCTGTCTTGTGGCCAAGGCTCTCCCTCCTGAGGACCCAAACATCAGGATCTAAAATCATTGTTTATACACCCCGAGTCTGATGTTACTGACAGAATGAGTCACACCGAGTTCAGCTGCTGTTCAGAATCTGAAAACAGGCCGTCAGCACTCTGCAACCGTTTCAGTTCTAGGTCGCCTTACGGTGAAGCACAGACAGGAAGCATTAAGAACCCAGGGCAAACACTGGATTGCAGAATATCAAACATTTCTCTGAGATTTAAGATTTTAAGAGCTGACAAGTTTTCCAGTGACAAACTGGGGTTAGAGATGAAGGCGATCCACTCTAATATCAGCATCAGATCTGCACTGGCAGTGAACCGTCAGCTAAGGCCAGAGTCTGATCTAACCGTCAGCCTGGCTTTCTGTTCTCCATTGTTTGTTTATACAGCCTCATGTTGGATGAAGAATTTAGAAGTGATTGCAGTTTGTAGGAAGACTTTGAAATAAAAGGAACAAATGACCGAGAAGCTGCTTACAGCTAGCAATACTGATGGGTAATGAAAGTTGCTAAAAGCTGTTTAAAATCTGTCCTGTGATGTGTGACTGATGAAAATAGGAAATCACTTTTGACTAAACTGCTTTGTGTGACTTTTCACTATTGTTCAGGTTAACATGTGATTACAAGCCTGCTCATAAAGAATTACCTTTCATAGGACATAATCTTGTTATGGAAAAACTTTGATGCTGAAAGTAGTGATGTTTAAGACCATTTCCACAACATTTGGACCCCGGTGGTGCAAAAGCTGTTTTTTCAAACTTCTGCCCGTCAATCCCACCTTTGCCTCTGAAGTCTGCATATAAATTTAGCAGCTCTGCAGGATAATGTGAATAAATGCATAAAAGGCTTGTTCTGAGGTGTAGTATTATCTCGCAAATAAAAAGACAACTTAAGGTAGGTGCACAACTCCAAGCTGCACAGCTGGCAGGGTTTGAGTGTTTTGTTTAATTTTACCTGACAACAAGAGGACAAGAACAACACAAAATGTTTTAATAAAAGCATAGGTATCCAGATTAGATCCCAGAAAATGTAGAATGGAGAATCTCTTGTTGCACTCTGGTAGCCATTATTATAAATACCTCTGTTAGCTTTCTGCCTCCCAACACAAAAACTGAGGAAAATGGCAGAGAGGTACAGACACACAGACCTGACAACAAAACAATGAGATACTGGCTTAGAACCAATTTAAAATGAAAACCAATCAGCTAGAACAAATGCGTCACAAATTGAAATATGCATTACTTTGTTTTATGTACAGTGACTCATGTGCAACTTTTGAACTGTATGGAGCTCAATAGTTTCATAATGTGTGTGTTAAAGATTTTTCTTTTCTTTTTGTTTGAGAAATGTTGCTATATTTCACTCTAATTTCCTTATCTACCTTTTAAAGAAGTGGCACATAGCCCAAAATGGCATTCCTTATAGGACAGCAAAGTTTATTTTATCCTTATTTTATCTCTCATATACAGCTGCCGCAGCAACCTATATTATCCCAGCCACCATAGAGAGTTTGTTATTTGAAAGCGATCCATCAGAAAGATGTCAGCACTGTGGGAACCTAAACCCTAACCCCCCTCGACTGTCTCCCTGCTGAGGCACAAATGGCAGGCAGTCTACCACAAACAGCTGTGGTGTTTACCTGAACGTGGCCTTCAGTATCTGACCAGAGGTGCTTTCCTGGGTGTGGTTGTTGTAACCGTAGAAGAGGTCTCCGAAGACGGTCTGGTTGGCGGGGATGTCCGTCGCTTCGCCGCAGTCCACACCCTCAGTACAGGATTCAGACAGAGGCAGGCATGACCTCCCGTCAGGACCGCGCTTGTAGTCCTCGATGCACCTGGAATGATTTCAGGATTACAGAAAATAGTTTTTTTTCTACCAATTCTTATTGTAAAGTATTAAACATGTATTTAATCTTTTTTTTAAATAAGATTAGGACTCAGAGGAAACTCGTGTCTCCAAAAGTTTCAAAGGATCCTCAAATAATCTACATTTGATATCCAACTGATGCCGTTTCCACATGTCGCATAAGACCTGCCATAAAATGAACCACAGAAAGAATAAAGCATCTAAAATTAGGGGAGAGGAAGGGCGAAGAGGGGATAATCTTTCATGTTTACTACATAGAAAAAGTTCCCAACTAAATATCAGATTTGAAGAAAAAGCTATTCCTAGGCACCCACATGAAGCTGAGCATTACCCGCATCCTCGTTATGAGAACAGACGAGAACCGAATGCTGTTGCAACGAATTAAATGAAACAGCAGTCTGAATCACCCCCTGATGTAACATTAGTGTTAAATACTGTGTCTGCTTTGCAGCATGACATTTAAGTGAGAGATGACAATAGCTTCTGGCTTTTGAATATTAGAGGGAAGTTAATGAGAAACGCTTGTGGCTTATGTGTGTAGATATTCAAAAAAAAAGAGAAAAAAAAACATCAACTCTGAAATTTGTTTTACTAAGGTTTTCATACCACATGACTTTCATTTTTTTTTTGTCATGTTCCAACTAAAATCAACATTGTGTTTTATTGGGATATTATTAGACAGAACTGTCATGCTGAGAGCAGGAGTTGAACCAAAGTGCAGACAAGACATAAGGAGGTCTCAAAACGCCAAAAATAATCAACTTACAAGCAACACAGGAACAAAAACACAGGAGGCTTGGAGAGTCACAGAGCATGAAAATACATTCCAGGAAGTCTGACAGAGGAACCAGTGAGGATCAAGTGAGAGAAAAGTGGTTAAATACTAAGAGAGTGAATGCTGCAACAACAGAAGTGGGCTGATTAGGTAACAGGTTGCAGGTGTGAGGGGAGAGCAGAGAGAGAGAGAGAGAGAGAGAGAGAGAGAGAGAGAGAGAGAAGATGACACCAGGGGGCGAGAGAGAGTAAACAGGGGCACTAGGAAAGCGAATGTAACAGAAAAAGCTGATTTAACAAAAATAAACTAAGGTACACAGAACAACAAATTAACACAACTACAAACCCAAAAACCCACAAAACAACTGACAAGACTGGCAGAAGACTGGATAACTGAGACATGTGTTACTTTACAAAGAGAAAATCTGAAAGTTAAATGAATAAATCATTTTTGCTCTTCTTTGCTAAACTGCTTAACCTCTGGCCGATTGGAAACAGCACATCTGTGAGCATCAATTTTCAAGTCATTCCTCAGATTGTCTTTTGGATCTAGTTCTGAACTTTGACTGGTCCATTCTAAATATGCACAGACATTCTTTAACTTAAGCCACTGCATTATCTGCGTTGTCCTGATGCAAAGTAATCCTCCACCATGTCTTTTTGTATCCTCCAACTGTATAATCCTCCAGCGTCACCCTCTGGCCAGCGTCCATGTCCCTGCTTAAAACATTTATTCCTAGTTTTAGTGAGAATGCGAGCAGCTTTCCGGATCACCTGTGTTGTGTTGTTTTCAGCTGGACATCTTAAAACACCTGAAGTTATCAATGTGACTAAAGATAAACACAAAATGAGTTATGACTCCTTCTCCATCATGCTTGAAGTGATGTGTGTTCAGGTTGATGTGAAAAGTTCATTCTTGTCTCATGTGACCAGAGCTCTTTATTATTATTATTTTTTACATATTTGAAGTGTCTTCTCCATGGTTTGTGGCAGATTTGTGGAAAGCACAACTAGCTGCTCTCTAGATAAGATTCTTCCAGCAGAACTGTGGATCTTTGAAGCTCCTCATAAGTTACCATGGGACTTGTGTCTGCGTCTCTGAATAATGCATGTCTTCCCTGGCCTGTCGGTTTATGTGGGTGGTCATGTCTTGATCGGTTGCACTAATGTACACATTTGTTAAGATATCTCTTAACAAATGTGACAGGCCAAGGGAAAAGTAGAAATAGAAGAAAAGAGGAAAAAAACTTACATCTTTGAGAAAACAGTGATTTTCATGATTTCTTTTTGCAAAAACATGCAAGTTGAAATCCTATTTGTTGCAATGTTTTCACGTCCCTCTGTCAGTGCATTAAGATACCAGTCGGGTTTGTGGAAACATTGGTGTGCAAGTCTTTTATAAGACTTTATTTTTATTTTGTATGTGTTGTTGTGCGTCATGTCTTTGTGGACCATGAGTCTGTTGAAATAAAGCAATCTATGAGGAAACAACCCTGTGTTTTAAATAACAGTTTTCAAGGTTTTAAAGTGGTACACTTTGTGTTTGAATTCAGTTTGTGTATGAGATAAATTTGAGCAAAGTTGGTAATCAATGCTAGCAGACTTTATTTATTGTAAAGTATTTTAAATTTAGAATCGACACTTTCCGAATTTGTAAATTACTCAAAATACCGCTCACATTTGTTCTGCTGTTGTTTATCAGCTGAAAAATATCAATCCTTACGGCTCATGACACAGACGCAGACACTGAATACCCAAGCTCTGTGTAATAAAATAGACATCAATATTATTATATTATTTCCCCAAAGTCGATATGAGGAGAAAAAAAAAAAAAAGAAAAGCCAGACAGATTTTAGTTTGCTGTCACTACAAGGTGACTGACTCTCTATATCTCAAAATGTCAGACATAAGGAATTACAGCTTGAGCTTGCCCTTCATAGCCACTCATCTGTTCCAAAAACCTTTCACCAACACATCATGACGAATGATTTTCTTATACCAACCATACATTTCTTTTAGATGCTGCCTCTCTTTCCTTCCTAACAGTCCTCTGTCTGATAATCAAGTGGCTGCAGAGGGGAGAAAAGATCTGCTGTAGCACATCGTGGATATGTTGGCGATATTTTCCCTCAACTAAATACGATCTTAGTTAAGCACACCAAAAGTAACATCTAGTGGAGACGAAACTGCATTTTGAGGCGACAACTAATGTTACAAGTTGAGGGAACTTTATTCAGTCTGTGCTGAATTTCTGAATCGTGAACCTAAAGTAAATACAACCTAATTGGATTGATTGTGAAAATATTGCAGCACTCTAGTAAAGGTGACATTTTATCTCAAACACTGTTCAGAAATATATCCGTTCAGAAGTGACAGTTTGATTTGCATATTTATGAGTATTCTGAACTGAATACATTCAGTTCAGAAATGACAGGAACAAGGAACAAAATACTTTGTATGGAAAATGTAAGGAAAAGAAATAAGAGAACATTAGAGCACTGAAACAACCATCCTGAAGCATTACATATGTCCTCATAGCTTCTTATTTCTCAGTATTTACTGAGAGTTAAACATGTAATGACAACAAAAGGCACAGTCCCAACTTGGTTCATCAAGTGTCTTTATGTAAACAACCGTAAAACAGACAAGTACTTTGACACAGTTCTGTTACAGTAACACAAAGGCCTTTATCACCATGTTTTGGCTTTAAAATGTAACAAATAACTTTTTGTCTGTTGAACTTACTTTCTCAGAAATAAAATAATTAGATTTATGTTTTCATAGCTAGCATTAGCATAATGTCCAAACAATTATTTAAATGTTCCCAAAGGATTGGTGCAGTGACAAGTGTGCTTGAGTTTATTTTTTTCGTAATAACTTTTTTTTTTTTCAGCTTTGCATAAAAAGCTTTAATAACGTTTTGATTAAGCTCATCGTACAGTTCCATATTCCTCTCTGTCTAGAAGTAAAACTTTCAGTTCAGTTCTTTTCTCTTGTGGCATCAAATTCCAGTGTGGGAGTTGAGCCAATGTTTAAATTTAAGACTAGGTTTGAAGCTTTCTTTTTGACCTGGCATTTTCTTTCAGAATAATTCAGTACTTACAGCTGGTTATATAATATTCTCACAGTCCCCTTTAGATGTGATCACTTTTTTCCTGTTTTATACTTAAGAGTTTGCTTTATCTAATATAGTCTAGATTTTTTTAACAATGCATCCTGAGATGACCAAGTTTCTTATAGAAGTGCAGAAAGAAGTAATTTCTTGACTTCTAGAAAAAAACATATAAGCTTTTACATATCCACACATGGAATGGAATGAAGACAGAAAAGGGATGAATTCCACCAACCACAAGAATCAATTGTCAGTCACCACCTAGTTGCCATAGCAATATCAGGCACTCAGCCACATGCTGTGTCCATCCCTCCGTTTCGCTGGCATGGGGGTGTCGGCAGATCTACATGATATTAACGTAGATTTTTTTTTGTGTTTTTTTTTTACCAACTTCGAAGAAATATTTCAAGAGTATTGAAAGGGCACCCAAGCTGAATTGTTTTCTTTTGCTTAGGGTATATTAAATCCTTTTATTCAATTGTCTTCAAAGTCACTAAAAAAAACGTATAAATTGTGTGAATTGTACTTCATGTAATATTAAATCTGCACATTACTTAAAACAAAGTGTTTTTTGAGCATTTCTTTTTTTTTTTTTTTTGAATGGGGAGTTTGTTTTCACATTCAAACCCAAAAGATCCAACCAAGGACTGGATCTACAAGTGGCTAGAAAACCCTTTCAATATGTAACAATTGAACTGAAACGTCTTCCCTGAGTTTATGAAAGGATGGATAAAGGTCTGCATGACACCCCGTCTCATTAGTGATGACAGGACTTAAGATGACAGGTTTATGAAACAAATTAATTAAGAGTAATTACATATATAAACCGCTGACTCGTGCTGTTGCTTACCCACAGAACATCTGGATGTTGTAGAGGGTTGGGTCATCCTCTAGAGGGGCCAGCTGTTGGAGGCACAGCTGCTCACATCCACCGTTGAAGCCGTCGGAGCAGTCGATGCCAATATGGTGGTCGTAGCACCCGGTCCCGTCTTTCATTGGACTAAGCCCTGGAGGGCACTGTAAAGGAAATAAGTGTTAGGAAATGGCTCGGGTTAATACTTTTAAATACCTGTGTCACTCGAGCACATGCTCTCCGGGTCCAATGGCGATAACGCAGTGGTACACCTGTTTTAAAACACATCCAGTCTTTTTAAAGACTAGGCCCTTGGTGTTAGATTATTGGCAGATACATAGTAAACTGCAAGGCTGTGTTAATACCTCTCCATGCAGAATAAACGAATAACACAACAAACTGACTTGCATTCAATATTTGCTGAAAGTACGTCAGTAACGATAATAACGCATGCAAAATGTTGTTTTGAAATACAATTATATGTTGTTGTTGTTTTGTTTTTTTTAGATGAGCTTATTTTAATGACAATATATGAATAATTGCTCTCTATGGCTGAATTTTAGCAAAAACGGAGAATTCAAACTTTTAATCTTCACTGTAATTAATTATACGTTGTAATCAAGAGCTCTTTCATTTTAAAATTATTCTGGTTTATCAAAAAAACAAAAACAAAAACAAAAAAAAACAAAAAAAAATCTAATTTGTACAGTATTTTTTACTTTTAATTACAACAGGAGAGAGTTGGATTCTTTGGTACACTTAGACTTTTCTCTCTAATAAAAAACTTTTTTTTTAACTTAGAAATTAGGAATGTTATTTGACATCTCCTTGTTTAAAACACAATTGGCATTGGAGTGAATTTATAAAAGAGCTCCAAGACCTGAATTCACCCCAGCTTTCCTGTCTTCCACAGCTTTGTTCAGAATTTCCCATGATGTTTTTTTATAGACCTGTCAAGTCGACTGCACATAATAGTTTCTGTCAGCTAATACTTCAAAGGCAACTTTGATGAAGTACACTTTAACAAGGTACCACTGCATTCACAATGGAGACCCGGCAATAGAATTCCTTCAAGCAACAACGTATCCGTGCCGGCTCATTTTGTTATCTAGTCCTACTGAATTCAGTACAAAGTTCAGGTGCCTCATTTGGCTTAATGAAGCACACAGGTCTGCTGTAAAAATCTTGTCTCATTTGCATTTCTGTCAAAGTGCAGCGTAATCTGTTCACACACCAAGCGGGGAAAAACGGTTGCAACTTAAGTGTGCTTTAAGTTTAAGGCAATGCAAGTGGCTCGCCATGATTTGCAAAACAGAAAAAAAAAATGTCAGAGAAACTAATAAGCAACAATTGCAACTTCAGATGTTGAAATATAAGAAGTTGGTCCAGAATATTCGGATACAGGCTCTTACAATGAAACTGAATGGAATACTCTTTTGACAACTAAGTGATTACCATTGTTGTAGCATAATTTATAAAATCAACAAACAAAAAAACTCATACGCTTGCTAATTTCAAAGAGCTTTCACATGGAACAACATCATGTCTTGTCATTATTTATCTTGGCACACCATGGGCCCTGCAGTAGCAGTTTAACATTGTTTAAAAGCCACAGCCTGTCAGCACAGTCACCAACCATGTCTGTCCTTCCAGACACGTTTCCACATTCTGATGGCTGCTTCAAAAAATAATAACGCACCATGCAACACAGATTAAATCATCTCTAACTGGTTTCTTGTACATGGCACTGTGTTCACTGAAGGCCACTGAAGCACATTTAGGATGTTTGTGGAACGGGAGATTTGAATCATGAATGTGCAGCTGCCAAATCTGCAGCAACTGCATACAACCATCATTCATGTCAACATGGATCAAGACCTCTGAGAAATGTTTAAAAAGCCTCGACAAATCAATGTAATGCAGAATTAAGGCAGTTCTGAGGTCAAAAGGGTGTCCAATCCTGTACCAGGAAGGTCGTGCCTGAAATTCTATCCAGCTGGTGTATAACGTGTGTGTATTGGGGTGAAGAGTGAAAGACTGACGGTGTGCTGCGTTGGCACGACAGAGCAAGTTACTTTTTGTCAAATCTCATATTGTCCTTTTTATCAGGCCAAGTTCAAGGCTTTATGGATACAAATATGGGTTGATTTACCCAAAAGAAAGGCCAAGTGTCATACGGTGGCGTCAGACAACGCTTCTGGCATGCAGACACAGGTACGACACCATTAGTGCAATCATGGCGTCTGCATTCATAGCACAGAATAAGATCACTACTGCAACATTTGTATACTATGAACACATATCTTGCAGTAATGGAGTCTATGTGCGGCATGTGGCATCTCTAATTCAGCACTTAGGTCAGAGAATCTTTTTACATGTCCGTAACAAAAGTCGATCAACTTGACTAAGCTGGAACTCAAATAACAATATTCTGTAGCCTCACATGGCATAGAAGTGCAAGATATTATGATGGAGGGCATGATGAGTAAATATCAAATCTGTTTGAATGAATTACACAGAAAACAATTAAGCTGAGAGGGTTTTCTGCCTGCACTTTTAAAAAATTATTGTAAAAAGCAAATTGTCTTGCATCAGTATTGTAAAACTGTTTTCCACAAGCAAATAAGTTTCATATAATTCAGTTTGTAAATTAAAATTAAACTACAGGAATGCTCCACAATAGAACATGTCACAGTTGTAGTCACTAGATCATTGTTGTGTGTTTTTTTTTTTAAACAAATGGAAATTACGAGAATTTATGTTCAATGTGAAATATTTGGAGACACGTCTGCGCAGAACGAGGCTGCAAGCTAAGTTAGTGCTCTTTTATTAATAAACTGTTATTGATTTTGTCACTAAGCAAGAGAACGTCAGGGTCAATACTTTATTGTTGGTGATGTAAAGAGCGTATGAGACATTGAATCCTCAAATATATCTGTGGAATAGTTTTGAAATTACTGGAGCTCCTGTTCAGTAGTTGGTAGATTTGTGGATATGTTTCTTACATGTGTTGGATATATTGACGAGACACTGGCCTGCTGCTTGAAATCTCAGGTTATTTATTTTATTCGTAACAAGGTTCTGACAAGCAGAGGCAACAGTAGCTCTGGGCTATTATCCATTTATCCAATAGCTAATAATCACAGGTGGATAACCTGTGGATTGCTAATAATTGAGATTGTCACAAATTTTGTCTGTAATCCTGGCTCGATCACTGGTAATCTTCTGTACACATCATGTTTAATTTACAAAATCACTGAAAATATAATCAGTTAAGCATAATTGCTTGGCTGTTTGGATAAATGAGAATTTGACTAAAATATAATTTTGTATTTTAAGATTTTGCACAATAAAACAATGCCATTTATAAGAGTTAGAGTCAATAATCCACTGGAACATAACAGAAAGTTAACATTCAAAAACCCTTAAAAAATAAAGAATTTGAAACATTTGGTCTAATTTTTGTGTTGTTACACATAGTACTCCCAACAGTACTAGTAGCCTCATATAAGGCTTTTGAAGTCTGCTGAAAAGAACAGCTTTCAGACTGGTGTACAGTCTCTAACAACAAGCTGTGTGTTCAATATCTGCATTTCAGCCTCAAACCCTCAAGTCATACATTCATGGCAAGAAGCCTTTGTAGTTCTTACATTGTTCAATAAAGTGAAGTGCCAGGGGGGTGGCTTCCTCTCATGAATGAAACATATACATTAAATTTGTTTGCTATATCTTCAGGAGGTCAACAATGGTGGAAAGGTTTGGTATCAAAGTAATATAGTGACATAAAAGCAGGCTTTACTAAACAAAATCATTAAAAAAAACTTGAGTAAAAAAAAATATTTTTTTGTTTGTTGTTGATTTCTTTGCTCTTTCATCTATTTCAGAATTACAGAGGAAATGTTTGTGGACAAAATAATAGAAAAATGGAGGAAGGTTTTGTGAAATTGGCAGAATGTAGATTTGCAAGCATTTGGGACAGCATATTAGCTGTCCACTGACACAAACAACATCGACGCCATTACTCTCACATCATTTAATAAGCAGACAGTGAGTAAAAGTGCTGTCTGTTATTCTGTGGAACAAGCTACCAGTACAAAGCCTTCTCTTGAAAACCCCTTGAACCACCACGGCTTTTAATCCCGTTGCTTAATGGAGATAAATTCCTGCAGTGCTTTTTCGGCTTAAGGGAATCAGCTCTATGCTATTGCCAAACAGCAACAAATCCCTCTGAGAGGAGTTGGATAATCTTTGCAGTTTTCAAATTCAGCTGATAGCTGATAGGTACGAGCAAAGACTGAAACTGAAAAGCAATATTCTTCCAGAAAGAGCAGATGTAAATACCTAAGAGGCTTTAGTCAGCAAGTCACAAAAGGTTTAGGTTAAATATTTAAAAAGCAAATAAATAAATCTGGTTTTGTTCTCTTTTGTACGGGCGTTTTATCTGTATGCAAGTTGTTTCGCCCACTCTCCATATTTTGCGTTGTGCTAAATCACCGGTGATGCTAGTTCTGACGCGGACATGTTTCTAACATTAAGATTACGATTGCATTTCAAAGAATTGCCATCTAGTCTAACTAAAACAACTGTTTTGATTCACGGATGTTTTGTATTTTGCTTTGCATTTGTATTTGCATTTTGATCATTTTAGTGTTATTGTCAGAGTTTTTTCATGAAACTCATTTAGGTTAAATATTAGTTGTTTTTTTCTTGTGTTCTATGCTGTGCATTTTGCCTTAGACTCTAGAGTCAGTATTAGTCTTTCCCTTTCATTCAGGTTTTTCCCATGCCCATTATTCATTCTTCTCTCACTTCCCTGCTTAGATTCTCCCCCAGCTGTTCCACAGGCTGCTGATTGTACTCACTTGGTTACCGTGTCAGTCATTTTCTCCTTCTCAGTACTTCAGCTCCTTCATTTCCTCAGCTGTTTTCTCACCTACTGTGTTTACTTCGGTCTGAATCAGTAGATGAGTTTGTTAACTTGTAGCTTTTTTTTAATTATTATTATTATTGGGTTGCTCAGTTTATTTCAAACAGTGAAAACTCCAAGCAAACCATAACCTGCTACTTTAAATCTTGTGAAATGTTCATTGTGCTTATTGGTCAGACGCGTCAGGAGGGGAAGAACCAAAAGTAAATACAAGATGAAAATACTGTGTTCTAAGCTAGTCTGAGAATTTCTTTATATAATTAATTTGTTTTTATATAATACGTTGTGCAAAACTGAAGAAGCGTGCCAAATTATTGAAGGAAGATTTCTTTAAAGTTGACAAAATGTCTCAAAATGTTTCAAAAATACCTCTTAAAATCTTCATAGCTGCATGGGGCTTTATGCTTTACAAAAAGAGTTGCCACCATTGTTTAGTGTGTTTATCTACTAATGCAATGCAAACCTGGCCAAGGGAAAGCCTTTGGCTCAATCTTGCACCAGACACCTGGAGTCAGATCACATGAACGCCACAAACGAACCGCTCCAGAATTCATTTGGAACTGCACTGAGACCACCTCCTCTAAACGTTCTCGGTACAGTCGATTTGGTCCGCACTCTACTGTAAAAACTGTGTTCACATGAACTGCATGGAGGAGAGACACCAACCAGAGCTGGTTATGAATTGACTGAACGCCCTTTGTCTCACTGTTGGAGTCTACCGCTGCTCCTGCCTCTGTCCCTGTGTGTTTTCCTCAGGTGCTGCCAGTCCCTCGATTTCTTCATTAAATTCTGTTTTCATCATGTGCTTGTCCTGTTTGCATTTGGGTCCACGTCCACAAACCACAAAGACAACAGCAAGTGTTGAGCTTGTTCCCAGCGCATGCTGGATTGCCGCTTGCCACAGATCTCATTTGTGGTGTTCGTGGACAGGATTGTTAATGCATAGTTGTGAAAACAAGGGTATAGTTTTGGAAAATTCAGGTCTAGTCTTTGTATTTTTCAGATTATGCCATTGTATGGAGATCTTCACAAAACAACAACAACCATCGACATGTAGTGGAGCAGTTTGCACCTTAGCGGGAAGCAGTCGGAATAAGAGTCGGGTCAATTTTTCCAATTTACAACTGGAAAAAGACTGCTCCCTCTAGGCTGGGAGTCAGCGTCTGTCTCAGGTAGAGCAGTTAAAGTGTCTCTGGGTTCTTGTTCGCGAGTGATGGTATGTTCGAGCAAAGGCCTTGTCTGCAGTAATGCAGCATTGCTCCAGTATTTCACAGCAAAGATAGAGTTGAGCCAAGAAGCAAAGCTCTCAGATTACAGGTCTGTCTCTGCACTCTGACTCCCCTTCTCACATGGCGATGATCATTAAGAAAAACTGAGATTAAGTCTGGAGCTACACAGGCAAGTCCTGTAGGGATCTATTGGCAATGTTATTGATTCATCAATTAACCAAATTAGTCATGGATGGATGGGGAATGTTGTTGGTGAGGAAAGTTGGTGCAGAAATGTGAAATTACAGAAGCTTAGATAAAAAAAAACCCCGCATGCTTCAATATATGCCTGGATTACAATTTTCTTTACAAGTCTTTTTTTTTTTTTTAAATAAATGTAAAGAAAGATTTTTATACTGTAACTTAAGTCTCTTGTAAGGACAAATGACCAATTAATGTATCCATTATACTGTTACACTGACTTTGGAAAAAATATGAAATATTAGGTTTATGATGCTGAATTGTTTCACATAATTGACATTTTCCTATATTGAGGAAAACATTATTATTTTAAAGTTAAAATAGCATGTTTGTGCTTGTCTAAAAAGCACTCTTGAATATGTGAATAGTTGGCGTACAAGGGAAAATGATCACTGAGGCATATTGGAGTATTAAGGTCCAGCATGCTTGAAGGGTTTTTAATTAATTAAGACAAGTAAGTCACAAAAGAAACTTAAACTGGTTAAATAGTTTTACAAAAAGCTTGCAACTTTTTAAATTGTTCTCGCTTTCCTAGTCTTCATTTTATTTCAGAAAATGTCTGAACAGCTGGAAAATTTCTAAATCTCTATTATGTTGATTATTAACATGGATATAAAGTGTTAAAATTAACATAAAATCTGAATCTGTAATTGGAAAAATCATTTTGTAAAAACTATAAGAACTATTTTATAAAATGGCACCGTTTTAAAACTGTACAATGGTGTCATGAACCTATCCACTTTCATCTTCCTCACCTAATGAAGGCAACATAGAAAACTGGACACCAATGGGCAAAATACCCACTACTTACAAAAATAAATAAACCTAATGATGCACCAACTCAAACGACATTTAGAGGTTCATCTGCCACAAACAGCAGAAAACAAAGGAAAATTAAAACACACCCAAGCTTCAAAAGGACGTGTTCACAGTGTGATTATTAAAATGGCCATAAAAAAAAAATTAGCTAAACAGCCAACCAGTTTAAAAATATATGGAGCGGCTGGCATTTGTAACAATCAATCCTGAAGCAGGACTGCTAGGAATACTGATTTTATAGTGAGAAAAACCTGTGGTGATTTTGTAAATTTTTTGTTCTGTATTTTAGTTCTTGCAATTTATGTTCAGTTTAGAGATTTTGTCTATAGTTTATTTCACTTTGTTTTTTATTTTAGTAATCTGGCTGGTTCTTGTTTCATTGTAGCATTTCATTTTTGTTCTTTTGTGTCATTCTCTTGTTGGGATACGTTATGTTTTGTGCCGTCTTGTTTCTTCATTAGTTTCTGTTTACCCTTTGGTTATCCCAGTAAAGAAATTTGTTTAATTACTCTCACCCTTTTCATTATGGAGAGCCATTTCAGCCAAAATTAAATAAATAAATAAATGGGTGAAATAAATAAATGAGTAAAATAAATCAATAAATGGAAAAAAGAGTGAAATAAATAAATGAGTAAAATAAATCAATAAATGGAAAAAAGAGTGAA
>NW_015113129.1:147979-158079 GCF_001443285.1 Poecilia latipinna | reverse complement strand
ACCGAATGACGCTTTATGACAACAGTCAAATATTCATGAAGGCTTATTCATCTTCATGACAGATTTTTATGTCATGTTTATGACAATGTCATCACAGTCTTATTCACCCCCTTCAAATAAACTGCTACCATTTATTTAATTTTGGCTGAAATGGCTCTCCATATTTCGTGTCCCAACGAGCTCTCTCCATGTATACAGTATATTCCTCCCTGGCTCTTTCCATCATTGCAAAATGTTACTTTTATGTCGAGAAGTTTTTGGAAGTGTGCACTAGTTTTTTTTCTCTCCGTTTTTGACTATTCCATGGATAAAACATAATTTAAAGTTTTTAAGCTGTTGCTTTGAATTTTTGTTTAATAATGTCTGCAACTGTGCGATTTGGTAGATTTAGAAACATGCTACTGCATTCCTCCTGGAAATGTCAGTGAAATTTTATAGTTATAGAACTAAAGAGGGAACTGAAAGGTATGCTGACTGATATATCCAATTATGAACCGATATATATTTTTCATAACCTTTAAAGATGTATCTGGCCGAGTGGGGAAATGTGCTCTGCTCTTTAATGTTTTTTTTTTCCACAGAGAAAATTGTCTCAAAAATATATATACTGTGAGATTAGACGATGTGCTTTGTCAAAGGTCATCTTAGAGAGTTCCGTTTGTAAATCCGCCCTTCTGAGGAAAAGTAAGCAAATCAAAGAGATGGATGGCAAATTTAAGTTTAGTTTTGCCATTTTTGTTCACACTCCCTTATCCTAGACGCTTTTGTGCACTTGACTTTTACAGCTCAGATTCCACAAACCCAAAGCGAAAACTTTTTGTTATTACTAGCTGAATTGGCACTAAACGTTCTTTTGCAAAAGTTTAAAAGTAAGCCAGGCATGAAACTAAACAAAAAGTTATTTTTCAGAAAGCAACTTCTGAATTTCCACTTTTAAAGTCTGCTGCACTAATGAGAAGGTGTTATTTTTGAGTCTGTTTATGAGGGACCAGACTTTTAGACAGAATTATCGGGGGTCATAAACCTGAAAACAACTGGAGATCACACTTCGCTACTAAAGATCTTGCAGCGGTGTTGTGTCCTGAAAACCAAGAAAAGCAGTCTCACAGCTGGCTGTGCCTAATTGAGGCAACAACCGCAGAAGTGCAGATTCTGATAATGAGACTGACTTAATTGCCACGGTGTCTAGTGTGGTGCCAATTCTACAATCTTATGCTCCACTAAATGATTGATCAAATACGTTTCCTAGTTCCTATCTGAGGAGGAATCGTCAGCCTTGTTAAATTTCAAATAAAAACAGCATGTTTAATTGAACATCCTCCTTTTTGAACCACATATTCTCTTCAATTCTATTTTATAACTTTAAAATGCAACACTAATATAATAATCCCTCTCAAACACTTGGGAGCAGCATTGAGATTATATAGTATTAAAAATTGGTTTAAGACAAGCAAGTTTTTATAGGTAAAACTACCTAAGTTGGATTAATAACAAAATGTAAAAAAAACAAAAATCCAAATCAAGCAAAAAGGGGGAAAAGTACTTGATCAACCATCTATGTTTAAACACACAACATCCAGGAAAATCCTGTGACCCGAGGAGAGAAATCATCAGTAGTGGCAATCTAATGTGCTCCTCTGCTCTACCTTAGAGCTGAGCTCCAGTTGTACATTTGCCAAGTATTGACTCCCCTCAACAATGCTTAGTATCCCAAAGTGTGATCCCAGTCAAGATTGGTTTCTGCTGCCGAAGGGGTAGTTCAGCAACACAAAATGAAACGGCAGAGTGCTTCAGCCAGCAGCACCAAGTCCGGTGCAGCTCAGAATCATTAGAAAGGACGGTGCTGTTCGGAGAGGCATAATGTGCATCTTGCCATCGGTTAGTTCTGTGAAATGTTAAATGTTGTGTTAATTTTGAACTCGAATCAGGAAAGGTTACTGTGGGAGCCTTGCTGATGGCCCAAAGCAACAAAAATGAAAAAGGCCAGACAATGGTGTTTCTAGGTATGGGTTATAGGAAAAAAAAAGAAAAAAAAATCCCCCAAATCTTTTCCTACAAGTGGAAAGAAGATTAACCTCACTTATAAAAAGAAAAAAAAAGTTTTTGTGAAGACCTTTGCGGTGGTTGTTCTTGTTTGTATAATTGTCATTTTAAGGAAAGTGTTTTGTTCCATCAAAAGTGAATTTTAGAAAAGAGCACAGTTTGTTTTTTTTAGAATGCCACAGACGCTCTACTGGTTGAAAGTAAATGTATTAGTAAAAGTAACTAAACAATCCTGCAAAAGAGGTAAAATGAGAGTTTCCATCATTAGAGGAACAGTTTTATCTGGAGGATCTGACCTCAAAGTGTCCAGCTTGGTCAGGCTAACGTCGATTCTCATTTTCACAGCTGTGTCATAAAAATCACATCACTTTGTTGTCAAATGTCGTCACAACCGCCTGGAGAACTTTTCACCTTGTTCTGTACGCAAAACTATTGTGCGATTGGTCACAATTGTTTCGCCATGTTTGTCAATGTGAAAAAGTGCTTTGACAGTAATGTCGTCTCCCACATCTGTTGGACCAAAACACTGATGCAGTGCAGCGATGCACATAAAAAATTAGATTTTACAGCTCGTCAATTATTATTTCCTTTTCCAAGCTTGCGTATTCATAATCGTCTTTACTCTCCGTCTCTCCTCTTACTGTTGAAAACCACACATATGACAAAACACCATGACGCACGCCGCAGTGGGAGGGGTTTCACAAGAGCTTGGCACAGTGCGTTTTGTTGGCCTTGAAATGTGTGTGTGTGTGTGTGTGTGTGTGTGCAAAAACAAACATCCTGCAACAACGTGACCACAAGTCGACTGTTTGACTTCGGGCTGGACATACTTGGCCCTTAAGAGTCCCCAAAGACTGGATTGAAACAGTGGCACAATGTTAACAGGAAACAAAAACAGAGCTGGTGTTTGCAGTGTCTTTTTGAGATCGTCTGGGGTGCAGCGAGCTCTTTGTTATGCATGAGATCTGGTTTCCTCAATCATGTGTTAAAGCTGTTATATACAGAGGGTAAAATCACACATATAGACACATAAATAATACAAATGGATGAAGGTCATACAAACACACATTACTTTTGCAGTAATGTAGCCTACCTGCTTCAAAGCTGGACTCAGTCTTAATTTATTAGGTGAGAAAATAAAGGATTAGATGAAATACATTGGTTAAAATTAAAATGCAATCACCTAGGGGTTAGTAGAACTGAATTAGATTGTGTGTAGCTGGATGTTAATCTTAATTGTTTTGTTTGATTTCCAGTGAAGTTGAGTGTGTCATAGAAAGGTGGTGGAGGACAAAACCAAATGCAGGTTGGCTGACAGCTGTAATCCAAGCTACAATTATTAAGCTGGAAATATAAGATATATAAATTCATCACACCAAAATCCTATCAATTAGACAAAGAAGAAGAAATAACCTTTATTTTTTCACAGACGGGATAATGAGGTAACAGCAACATTAAAATGTGGAAATGTTATCAAAAATTAGTAAAAAAAAACAGTGCAAATGACCGTGGAAATGTCAGCAGGGATGTAAACATTGATTTTGTTGGGAGCAGTGATGGTTATAGAGTCTGACAGCTGCTGGGAGGAAGTATCTGCAATAACGCTCCTTTGGGCATTTAGGATGCAGCAGTCTGTCACTGAAGGAGCTCTACAGTTCAGTAGCAACTTCACATACAGCGTAGGAAACATTGTCCATTACTGATGTTATTTTAGTCAGAGTCCTTCTGTCTACCACCACCTGCACAATTACAGAAAGAAGATAGATGTTGGGAGCTGGAAACTAAGAGAGATGAGAAGCATTATTTGTGAGAGAATGCATTACATTAAAAAAAATCTTAGAGTGGCCTAGTCGTTTCTGTCATCTCTGTCATGTATTCCCTCGGGTATTGTCTTGTCAGATGCTCAAAATGCATCACGCCTATGCTGCTGCGGTATGCTAATAAACCTAACAATGTGCTTAAGCACTGTGTGCTTATTGTCATTTAATTTTAAGTGTTTCTATACATTTACCTGAACTACTTTTCAAAAGCTTTTCTGGTCCAGGTAATTTGTCACTGAAGCAGATGCTCTGTCTTATCAGTGGTTTCAAAAAACACTTTGGACAACAGTGTCCAAAGTGCTGAGGACTGACCAATGTCTTCGGTCAAACTCCCCTAACATATGCAATGCATGAGCATCCACACACACTACAGCAGGATGCTTTCCTCACAAATAGAAATAAGTAAGTTAATCTCTGCATATATATACGTGCTAAAAATATGTACCCTAAAATATTCAGATCAATGGGATTTGCACAGTAGTTTGTTTTGTAAAAAGTCAAATGGCAAAAACAAAAATCTTCAGTATCCTACAAACAGCGTCTGTTGGAAATAAATTGTCTCAATATTTTTTGACAAAGTTATGCAACTTTGGTTTTGCCATCAAGTCATTCCAAGACAACAGGTTGGCTGCATAAAATAGTTTTACTCAATAACAAAATACAACTTTATTTGACATAAATGAGCTCCTGTTAGTTTTCTGCACCATTAGCCTGCCTGGATTCTGTCGGCTCTGCTACCAGAACTACCAGTAAACACTAACTACTTGAGAGAGGATGAAATAAAAGGCCCTACAGACCTGATGCTGGCAGCATTTTCACATAAATTGTAAGCTGAGCCACAAATGGTCTCCCAACTGTAACAGCATCCAAGTTAAATCTAGAGTAGCACAGAGAGACTTGTCTTAGAAGCACAGTTTAATAAGAACCTCCCTGTTTCAAAATCTGTTTATACATCTGGCTGCACAGTTAAGGTCAAACACTCCAAAGAAGTAAAACTGTGGGTTTTTTTCTTTTCTTCTGCAGACTAGAAAAATGAATCGAGGGAACTGAAATGCAGATCCATGAAGAAAACAAGTTCACTTTGAGCCTCTCATGCCAACTCTGCAATTTAATTTATCATAATCTGGAACACACAAATCTCACTGAGGGATTACATACAAGGATGGGAATCCTATTATCCTGTGTAAATGAGGCATAAGCAGATAACCCCTCCCTGTAGCTTTTGTTTGTACCTTTTCCCTCTGTGGGCAAATCATTTTGGCACTATTCACATGAAAAAAGGGGATCATAGATCTGTGACTGTTTGAACTGACTTTGCATGTGAGGAGGGTCAGTTACTGATGCTTGAGATGGCTCTGCAGTAAAAGAGGGGGGGGGGGGGCTTTATGCTCTCAGGATTAAGCAACCATCTGTGAGAAAACAATGAATTTGATTGGACATGTTATTCTGCTTTCATGGCTGTTTAAATCAGTCTGTAGCATAGCGTTCAAACGCGATTACTTCCAACAGCTCAAATATCACTGTCCAATCCATCTTCCATGAACAGGAAAAGAATAACATAACTGCAAAGCTACCAAGAGACGACCGTTCCCCTAAACTGACACGCCGAGTGGGTAGAGCGGTAATCATGACAACACAAGTGGAGCTGCGCACAGTCCTTGTTCAGGTGGAAAAATTAACGGTAGGAAAACTGTTAACCTTATAAAATAAATTCATAGCTGAAAACTGCTCCTACACCTCACAAAGCCCTGGTTAGAGCAAAATTAATTCTCACTCTTTTGTGGAGCATCATATTTTGTTCATAACCCAAACACTATTCATTGTGTTCCTTCAAACTGCATTGCCATAAAATGAACACAAAACACAAAGATAGCAATAAAACATGCTATTGCTAGCAATGATGTGGGTTTGCATGTCATGTTAAACACAGGCTCTTGCACGCAAACTTTATTCAAGGATCTTGGACGGTGTAGCTCACATCCTCCATCTTGGTGGCAATCTGTTCTGTCAACATCATCCTTGTTTTCCACCATTTTGCAGGGGAGACAAGTGACAAGACGAAACTAATTAATCTCACAATCATCCCATGATTATTACACTCTCACTTCCACAGGCGTCACACGCTGCTTCTCCCCAGGAGTGCAATACATCAGGGAGACAGAGCAGGGCTGCCGGTCTGCTCTCACTGCCGCCATCCGCCGAATTTCTCGCAAGAGAAGATATTAAAACGCAGACAGGACAGCTACCGGCGGCACCGAATCAGACAAGGTGTTAATTGATTAGGGTGGAATCACATTGCTCGGGCGCAGCCAGTTTACCGCCCTGATTAGACAGATGAGAAGCTCATTTATAAGCTCAACAGTCACAGGATAATTAGTAAAAACCCACGCTAATGTATGCAACGGAGGCTGAAAGTGTGCTCAATGCGGTGCTGGACAGGAGTGGGATGTGTGTCTGTGGGTGAAGAGCAACGGTTTTGCCCGCTTGGTGTTGTGTAAGTAAATGAGGAAATAATGATGCATCTTGCTCAAAGACAACACCAATAAATCCTCAAACTATGATAAGGACAGGGACTTAATCTGCCAAAAGATATTCAAATGCTATAGACAGATCTCCAACTCTGGTTCACATAAGTGACTGCTGAAAAATCTTCTTTCAGACATTACCTGATCCCTCCCATCTCGTCCGTGATGTACATCTGTTTATATTCAAGGCCAGCTTTGCATAAACAACGGAGCGAGGGGGAATTTGTGCTGTGTCTTCTGTTCAATCTGTTCTTGCAATCTCGGTGTAATTAGCATTTGATTTACAGCAACGGCAGGCCAGGAGCCCACTTCCAGACAGCTTAGCAAATGAAGGCAAACTCAGAGGAATGTGGCTGAAATCGATAAGCCTTAAACGGGGTAATGAGGATGTGCAACATAAAATATACAAAAGAATCCAAACAGAGAAACATTTTACTGTTACCATAAGTCAGTGAACAAATACTGCTGTGTGGAAATGGTGATGTAGAGTAAATGTGCATTGCAGCATAGCGGAAAGTGGAGCTCAGACAACCTCGGCGATGATTGACCTTCTAAAGAGTTGTGAATAATGTGGTTTTGGTTTGAGGTTGTTAATAGAAAAGAAAAAAAAAAAAACACAACCTCTGTTCTGCTTATGCTGCTGTCACACAGGGTCTGATCTTGCCCAGCATGCGAGACCATATAAAAACATGTTTTACTTATATAAATGCAGTTAGTAAAACCAGCCTATGAAGCTTGTGTGTTGTTCTATGTTGTGTAGTGTGTGTTTATCGGGATGAGGAGTGTACAATTAACAGTGTTTCGGTCACGTTTGAGGCTAGTAAAGGACCCAAATGCAGAGAGAAACCACAGTTTAACGGATGGCTTAAATAAAATAATGAGAACTGCAGAGAGATCAGGTGGTGATCGGAAAAATCCAGCAATGAATAATGAAAAACCGTGGAGCTAAAATACTGAAGGACAAAAGAACCAGATGAACTCAGAGGAAATGTACATCTGTGGCAGGGAGAAAGCAAGGAAACGGATAAAACCTGTTAATCGAACTCTAGTCTGTTTGTCCTACGACCGCTAAAATCTGACCCTACTCCATTTTAGTTTACAATTTGTGAAGAATGAAGTGCTTCAAAGCGTTTGGATGGTTTAATGCACATCACGCCAGCTGAAAATGTAACAAACATTGCAATTTTGGTCCCCGATGAAGCCAAGTCTGCTGGACCTCCAGGTGTGAAAACGCCATTACGGAGAAGATTAATTAACACAGAGGGAGCTGAAGTAAGCCTCAAATAATCTTCAAACCAAAAAAGAAAATGTCTGAGAATAATGAGAAACAGATTTAAATGTACAGAAACACCATACGCAAATAAGCTAAGAATCGAAACACAAAGGAATAAACTTATTTGGTGACACCTTTCTAACACTAATGAGCACAGATGAATTGAGTGAATTTTGCAAGTGGCGTAGAATATAAATAAAACAAGGAAATTATCAAAGCACAAACAACTAAAGTATGCCCACAAAACATCTGTGTATTGTGAAAGTTCTACTGCATCAGTCGCCAAGTTACTGTATTTCTTTTGTGGCATTATTTTTATTTTTTTACACCTCAGGACTGCCCGGCTGCTGGGAACACAAATTAAATGCTCTATGCCCGTTCTATGAGAGCCCCCAAGTAACTCCCTCAAGAGCCCCAAATTATTTTTTGATTAATTAAGCAGCTGACTTACAGAAAAAAGGTCTTTAACCTTCATATTGTATGTGTGCATAAGCGTGAGGCTGTTGGTGTGTGCGTGTGACGCAAGCGCTGCTAATTTGTAACTAAATTTGGCATCCAAGAGCAGCAAGGGGTAGCCTTGGCTCCCAGAGGCGGCAGCAGCCTCTCCAAACAGACACCAGCCATCCCCACATATGCCTGACACAGCAGAACCAAACATTAGGAGGCCAAAGAGGCATAAGGAGAGAAGCAGGGCACCAAACCCCCTTACCCAATTCTGCTACCGGGGTTGTCTTGCTTGTCATGCAGCAGGACAACCCCGCCCCGAAGAGGAGGAACCTGAAACACAGCTCTCTATTCCCTGGGTGGCCGTCACCAGTCCACAACACTCAACGCTATTCCACATGACTGGACAGCCCTCAAAGCTGTGTGGCCCACTTCTAGGCAGGAATGACATTAACCAATTCCCCAAACCCTCCTCACCCTGCTCCCCAAAAATAAAAGGTATTACCAGGATATATTTAAATCTGGTGTCAAAGTAGATTTTACGGGCATGTTACTTTTTAACCAGAAAAAGTAGAACCTTAAACTCCATTTCAAGAATTGTGTTGTTTGATAAAAGTTTAGGTGTTGGATTGTCACTAATCTGTGTTTCCCTTTAAAGACCTGAATTACTGAGCAGTTTATATAAAACCACAGGGTACAGCTTAAGCTGTGTTTTCCTTTCCACTAACTTTACTGTGAAGCCATTTCGTTAATCTTCTTCTTATTTTGAATTAGCTGGACTTGGGAGTTCCCAGGATTTGTGACTGGCAAAGATACGGCCAGGATCAAGGAGCATTTTGAGTTATTTAGAGAGTCAGAAAGTGTGGATTATAAACTTTCTGCTGATGTCAACACATAAAAATAATTAAAAAAAAACTTTTGAAGAAAATATGGACATTGGAATGTTGGTGCTCTGCAAACAAGATCTGCCAACAGATGCCAAGTTCCCCAAACTTGATCAGCTACCTGGGGGTGTTGTTACCAAAGACTGGTAATTTACATTGTTTAGCAATAACTCCATCCACTGACTGTATGACTGGGAAGGTGTGCAGACAAAAGTCAGCTTTTGTCTGGCTTACCCAGTATAAAATCTATATTTTTAGAGGGTTTTAGTTTTTGTTCAATTTTTCAATACGCCTGGGAGCTTCTGTCTTGTGAGCTGTTGTCCTGGAGTTGTCTATGAACTCTGAATTTTAGTAGAACTATGCCGTTTCCTAAATAAACGCTGGACGGAAAATGTTTCTCTGCTGGCCGAGGAATGTTTAGGGACTCCCCCAGAGAGGCTGGTTATACGTCTTCATAAAACATAAGTCCTTACTTATATTGTACTTAATCGCTGATTACAATAACTTTCGATATGTGTGCCAGGCATTACAAGCGAGCAAAGTTGTATAACAAACTTCAGGGTAAAGAGCCATTCAGAATAATCTGTGTGTAAATGTTACATCACTGCCCGATCCTGGATAAGTGGAAGATAAGACTCTGGTTCCTAGTCATACCATTTCAACGTCCGTCCTCTATGTTAAGAAATGTCTATATATTGCACATAGAGTGCCTTTTTATGCAACATGATTTGAATCGTGCCTTGTTCCTGCTTTTGGCATGGTGCGTCACGTTTATGCCGTCAGTCTTGGTTAATTAGTTTAGTTTATTTAATTGAGAGAAGAGGCTTAAATTCAGCAACCGACAGAGTGACTGGTTTGAGGTTGTCTCGTTGTTTCTCATTGCTTTTGCTGTTAAAAAAAATAAAAAAATTCTGAAAAATTGTAAATAATTAAAGCTACTTTGTATTTATATAGATTCACATTCAAACATATCTTTCAGATGGAAGGTAATAAATGATGTGTAAATAAAATAGATAATTGCACAACAGTTTTCTTTTCGTCCCCAAGCAATAATGCCTTGAGCTTTAAAGATATATATATATATATATATATATATATATATATATATATA
>NW_015113129.1:142357-143100 GCF_001443285.1 Poecilia latipinna | reverse complement strand
AGTCCGAATGACATCCCAATGTCAGTGCTGTAGATCCTGGTGGTGTCCTCGCTCCTCGCTCTTGGCGTACAGCTTGATGTCATCCATGTAGAGGAGGTGACTGTGGCCCCATTCTTGACTCGGTATCCGTAGCCAGTCTTGTTGATGATTTGGCTGAGGGGGTTCAGGGGACAGAGCATCTCCTTGGTATATGCCACATTTGATGGACACTTGTGCAAGTGGTTTGCGGTCGCGGTTCACAGCCCCATCGAGTTTGCAATGAAGGCTCTTAGAGTCCTGTTGATGTTGTACATCTCTAAGCATCCAGGTGTGTGGCATTGAGTCATAGGCTTTCTTGTAATCAATCCAAGCGGTGCACAGGTTGGTGTGCCGTGCTCATGTATTTATCCATGTGTCCGCTTATCTTAGCCGCTATGATGCCTTCCATGTTGTAGAGAGACAGGTTATTGGCCGATAGTTGGATGGGACTGAACCCTTTGAGGGGTCCTTCAGTTAACCATTCAGGGTGAGTCCCATTTTGTAGCAGCTGGTTCAGTTGAGCTGCCAGTCGCTCATGGAGGGCACTGACTTTCTTTAGCCAGTAGGCATGGATCATGTCAGGCCCTGGTGCTGTCCAGTTTTTCATACCCGAGACTCTTTCTTGGACATCTGCCACAGTGATGGTTAAAGGGGCTTGTTCAGGGAGGTTGCTGTGGTCCTCTCGTAGAGAGGTTAGCCAATGTGCATTGCTGTTGTGGGACGCC
>NW_015113129.1:132984-138962 GCF_001443285.1 Poecilia latipinna | reverse complement strand
ACACACACACACCTGGCTGAACATACAAACCAGCCTCTTTCTCAAGAGGTCTTGGCTTGAGTGTAAATGTTGAATTATTGTCCAAGTTTAAATTCTGAATCAGTCAGGCTTCTAGTTGAGCTCAGCAAACACTCAGAATGATTTTCAGGTGAAAATAGAGACATTGGGAATAAGCACACAGACTCCCTATTGTTATTTTTTTGCAAGGGTTTCAGATGCATTACAGATCCAAATGCAGACATATTACAGGACAGTAAATAATTAACAGGATACAAAAGAAAAGCTTCTTGACACCTCAAAGCGTTGGAAAGAAATCTTTTCACCACTTTTCTTTGGATTCTTGTGAGACTAATTTCAGAGGAAAGAAAATGGATTTTTTTTTTTCCCCTGATGCTTTTGGCAGGGATTTGCAACACACTGCAACATAAAGACGCTGTCTCTTAGATAGACGGATGGCAAATGTGAAATGTTTTTTAAAGTCACCCTGTAATTATGCATTAAGGAATAATGTCACAACAAAAATGTGAGGACTGTTTTATGCTTCCCCACAGCAGGGGAAAGCATGAAAAAGTGTCTCAACCAGGCAAAACAGATTCAAGTGCCTACAAGACTTCAAAGGCTTGGCTAAAAATATCCACTCAGTCATCTCCTTGTGTAAGATGGAAATTGGATGGATACTGAACTGCCGACATTTAAGTTCAGTGGCGCTGCACTATACAGGATTTCTTTGACCATATCTCTCTAATGCATTTAAACCTAAGTCAACCTCCAAATATGTTTGCAGCTGGACTAAGACAGAGGTAGGCAAATTCTAAAGTTCTAAAGGAAATTTGACACTAAATACAGATTATCACAGGTTATTAGATTAAATTAACATCCCAGACTGTAAGTATATCTGGAATGCATATATATAAAGATGCTGCATATTGTTCAGCCATTAACAGCTATGGCGTCGACTTTTCCCTTTTCTGGATTGTAACATGCTCTTCCTAAGTGAAAATGTAAATATAAAAAGGACAAAATCAGTTAAGATATACAATGCATTAATGGATATATTGCTTAACACATAAATAGAAATAACTTTTCAAACATAAAAAGTCTGCCTTCCTGCATAATGTCTGCCATTAGAAATTATGCAGGAGTCAAACTCCTGGCTGACTCTGCAGGAGCCAACCAGGAGATTGACTCTTTCCCATATGAGCAGGTTGTGACTTCTGAAAAGCATCAGGAAATAAAAAAGGTGATTTACCAAGCCATTTTCATTCAGTGTAACTGCAGCGCTAAGCTATCAAGAAGCAGAAAAACATATTCCTGTGGGTTGAAAAATATACTATGAGAAATGCTTCTTTAAGTCACAGATGAAACAGGTGAACTGCTAAAAGCCAAAATAGGCTTTTGGATCCTTTATCACAAAATGCGTATAGAGCCTAAATTTCTAAAAAGAGTCCACATCTATTCTTGGAAAAAACAAACTAAAAAACAAACAAACAAAAAAAAAACTTATGCACCTGCAGCAAAAAGGTGACATGATAAAACTCAGAAGTGGATTGTAATATAATGTAATATAATACGGAAAATGTGTCTTTGATTTCATTCCAAGAATTTTGAATCCAATCAGTTGTTATAAGAAGTCTTCAAAAGTAATTACTTTTTTAATGCACTATAAAGAATCAAATATTTTTGACATGGCATCTTTTCTTATTAAAATATAAATAAAACCAGAAAACTGTTACTCATGTCATCTGGTTTTATTATCTTTCAAAATATGCACATCACTTTTTTTTAAATTTTGATTTGATTAAGATGCGTTTAAATCTCACATTTTCTGGGGTATGAATATCTTTTGGTTTAACTAACTACATGCTTTCTGTTTTCATGAACAATAAAACAGGAAACTCAGTTCAGTTAATATTTGCAAATCTAAACATCCTCCCAAGTTTCAGCAACAAATAAAGTGGAGTACTCAAAACAAAAGCAATTAGGGTCCAAGTGTCATTTTGCTAGTTTCAGAATTGCTATTTGTATCGTAGCAGTTAGAAACATCAGGGGCAGACACATTAAAATATTTTTGCAGGAGCTACATTTTGAAAAACCTGAGTTTGACTGGGCTTCATTTTCTTAAACTAGACACAGAGACAGATCTGCTCCTGAAATAGCTTCACCCTGAAAACAATCTCGCTCTCTTTCTCTTTTGACGCAGTTTGCTTACATTTAAATGATTCATTATGCATGCATTTCATGGAAAGCTCGATAAAAAAAACATGCTAATGTTAATCACAGCCAGTCATTTGCTTGTCATTTTAGAAAACAAAACCGATTTGATTGATGCAGATTTAGTGAGAAAGTTAGCATCTGCATATAACTCGAGATCATATTCGCAGGAGAAGAAAATACCAACAAGGTTTTTCTGATGCAGAGCAAAGCAGATGAGGGAAGAAAGTGGAATGTGTCCCGTCTTCTTGTGAAGATTTAAAATGTGCTTTCATTGTTCAGACATATTTAGAAAATGTTTATATTTGTAGCATATTTGCATGACCTACATAAGACAATTTTGCAATATGACAGTTTTACTGCAGTGAATGCTTTTCACCCCAAAAATAATCAATGATGAGACGTATTATCCCACTATAAAAAAACGGTGGGTGTAAAACCTTAAGTTTGCTCACTTAGTATTAAAAAAAGGTGGATTTTTATGTTTATTTCTTTTACCAATAGCACAAAAATCCCACCTCAGGGTATGACAAGATCCATTATCTTTTGACCATGATCTTAAGGCAGATTTACAGATATTTTAGTCCTCATTATGATCTCTAAATACCTTAACTTTGCAGTTGTGGTATATAGTCTCTCATGTAAATCTACTCATGTACTTTTTTTCTTTCCATTTTAATTTATGAATATAAAATTTATCTGTCAGATTAAAAGGTACCACAGTTCTAGATGAAAACATCTGAAAAGGGAAGTAGAAAAATTAGTTTTAAAGCTTAAAGAATAGGCTTTTACCTTCTACTAAACTGCCTGGAGTTCACTTACTGTAAATCTATTACTTCAAAATAAAAGCAAGATGATGAGATTCATTAACAAATGTACTCAAATATTTGTTATAGGTGATAATCGATATCGTGATATCACTGCAGAAGTGCAGAATTCCTTGGAAACCTGGGTCTGTGCTCTAGTCTTTAAATTACATATCCCCCCATTAAAATTTCCCACCAGCTGCTCCACCATGTTTGAGATGCACCGCGAGTGAGAGAGAGAGAGACGCACAGGATCACATCAACAGCATCTTCCCAGACCACCTTAAAGCCTCAACTGAAGTGCATCAAAGCACTCGAAAAGAAATTAAATTGTTGCGGGGACGGTGTCTGACAGCTCATCGATAGAAAGTGGGGTGAGGGGTGAGGGATTTAAGGGAAGCAAAACACCAGCAGAAGGCAATAAGATTCTGCAATGACAAGAACGCAAGCAGTAGGGTCCCCCAGCAGATGGAGAAGAAAACAAACCTGGCTGCTACATTTCCTGGTTGCTAAGCACCACCTGGAGGTAATGAATGTGCGGCCGGCCGAAGAGGCACGAGAGACGACAGGGGGGAGAGTCAAATAGTCTATTCAGAAACGCTGGAGAATGCCTCTTCACTGTGTGTCCTTGATGTGGGTCACCGCGGCCTGTAGATATGCCCATGAATATTTATGCAAGCAAACGGACTTAAATAATGATGACCAAAACAGGATATTAATGAAAAAAATAAAATAAAAAAAGAAAAGGGGAAGGGATCTTTTTTTTAACCTTTAGAAAAGTGGCCAGGTAGGTTGGCAAAAGATCAAAACTCCCCAAGGTTTGGATCTTGCTGGAGGTTAAGGCAATTTTATCCTCTTGTGCTGCATCAGTCATAAGATGGAGTGTGTAGATTGTATACCACTCTGTAATACTTTGAATTGGATTCTTTTGTCTGGGGAAAGGTCTTTTTTTTTTTTTTTCTGTGGCGGAATCTGCAGCCGCCTAAAGGTAGAGATTTATAAAGAAAGATGACTCACCACACAGCCGGTGGAATCGAGCTTTCGGTCAGATATGCAGCGAAAGTTGCGGCTGCAGCCGCCGTTGTCTTTCGAGCAATCTCTGACGGGTCCGAAAGAGTCCAGGAGGACCTCCAAAGAGTCGAACGACGAGCTGATCATCAGCTCCTCTCTGCAGAAACGACAAGGAGGGAAGAAGCGGAGGGAACGCGTGTCATGTGGGGTATTGTTGTCAGTTACTGAGCCTGCAATCTGTTGCACATGAAGGCACCGAAATGTTTCTGTATTCAGCCCTGCATAGATTTGTTTTAAAAAGCAAAATATGTTCGCTTGAGAATTTATTAAAAACTTAAACTAAACTTTGCCACATTTAGTCACAAAACGAGACGTCAGTGATTTATATTGGGATTCAAAGTGATAGATCAACCCAAATAAACCAGTGCTTTTTATTTTATAGTACAAATTAAAGCACTACACCAGAGCGATATCTGATCGACGACTACATGAAATTAACTCCCATCATCCATCTGAGCAGAAGGAGACTAATGGTGCAAGGACAATGTTTTTCACCTCGTTCGGCCATTTTTATGTCATGTTACCTTTCTGAGTAAGAAGTCTTTTGGAAATAGTTGGCCATAACTGCACATTTTGTAATTGGGCTAATACTATTACAAGAATATTTGTTCCAATCTAAAACCTAAAAAATACAAAAAATATAATTGTGGGTCTTTAGCTTTAAGACAAAACATTATCAAGTATATACTTATTTGTGAAATTTAAGTTCACTTTTGTTTAAGCCTCATATATGTTTTCTGGCCCAATGTACGTTAAGTTGGAGCAAATGCTAAAATGGATCTTTGGTGAATTTTGCCAACCTCTGATTTTGCTGGAGAGTCATGTTGAAGAAGCTCTGTAGTCGTGCAACACTCCTTCCTTAGATGATGATTACCTGAACTGTCTTCTGAGGGCTAATCAAAGCCTGGGATATAGTTTTATAAGCTAATCTGCCATAATTTCCCTCCAACTTTATTCATAAATTGTCTTGTGTGTTTACTTATGTCCTCTCATGCCTCTAAAACCATAAGAATATATTTATTCTGTGAATAAATAATACACAGGTTTGATAATAATATTACTCAGTTAACTATATTTTTGCAAAGAAGTAAGTTTTAGTTATATGCTGACAATTGGGAGAGAAAAAAAAAAACGCTGTAGGATTTCTTCCCTTTCACATTCAAATTGATGTTATCTTACAAAACCAATTTCTCCATTTTTAATTACCTGTTGCATTGCTGTCATTAATACTGTGGGGACCTGTTGAAAGGAACATCGACAGATGATGAAACCGACAGCAAGTGTGAATGCTAAATTACTGAGGAACCCTAATAATAGGCAGGGGACCTCCACAGAGAGCACAACACAATTTACCACGGCAGCCAACATAAATCATGGAGTAGATTAAAAGTTTAAATGATGACGAAGTAATGCAACATTAATTATTTGGTAAAATACTCTCACAATGAATTGGTATGTGATCTGAAGTTAATATTTCTATTCTCAGAGCGTTATCTGTCTGAACAATGATAACAAAAATCTAAAATCAAAAGTCTGATTAAAGCTTCTTACAAGACTTTTTTTTTTGTCACTTCAATTCAACTTACCTTAAAAGAAGATTTTGTAAAAAATAGAAAAGAATACTATAGCTTTTTTTTTTGTCAATCATATCATTAATTCCAGGTTATTTTCTTTATTCGAAAGGTCTGAATCAAGCTTGGCTGTGACTAGTTAAACAGAAGATGTGGTTAGATAATGACTTGGCATAGGAATCAAGTATTTGTTGAAATCATCAATTGAAAAATGTTTTTGTTGCATTTGTGCAGGTTATTTTTGTCTGATATTTAAATCTGATTAATAATCTAAAACAGGGGTCCCCAAACTACGGCCCGCGGGCCGGATCCGGCCCGC
>NW_015113129.1:73923-129302 GCF_001443285.1 Poecilia latipinna | reverse complement strand
GCGGGCCGGATCCGGCCCGCGGGCCGTAGTTTGGGGACCCCTGATCTAAAACATTTAACGGTGACAAATAAGCAAAAAATCGAGAAACAAGTATGTAGGGGGTAGATATTTTTCATGGTACGTCTCCCCTTGTGTAATTTAGCCACAGAGTTGAAATAATTTAACAATATCTCATAAAATAAGAATCAGAATATTGAACAGTACAAAAAATAAACCACAAAACAACCATTTCTTTAAGTATTACACCACAGACAAGTTCTGCTTCAAAAGTCCAAATGTAATTTTTCTTTAAATTGATGATGTTTTGATAGTGGGAGGTGCTAAAGTTATTTTACAGAAGCTGTATTAAAAAAAAAATAGTTTCAAGCTAATACAACATCATCAAAAAAGTGTAAAGAACACCAGATACTTTTTTTTTTTTTTTTCCCCCCTTTTCCCAAATTGGTTGAACTCCTGTGACACCAGCTAATCAATGGAAAAAAGATCAGCGTTTGTTGTCACTTATCTCTCTGCCAGGATGCAACAAAGTTACAAATGACAATCAAACGCATGGGAACGCGGCTCAGAAGAACAGTGAATCAGCATGTTTCAAGAAGGTGTTAACAGTGTTTTTGTGAAGCCCCTGAGGGAGAGCTGAGGAGAGCATTCATTAGATCACAGATCAGAAGGAGATGAGCTATTTACACAGCGACTTGTAGAAAGCTGCCAAATGAAAATAGCATGTTAAAAAAAACAACAAAAAAACAAAACAAAAAAAACCAGATGAAAGCCTGTAAACACAACGCATCCTCACTGCAATTTCCCAACAGAGAGCTTAAAAATCTTGACATCATAAATATTCACAAAAGGAATGTTTAGACACTAAAAAAATATTTGTAGGTGTGATGAAATATGATAAAAGTGCATATTTATATACTTTTTAAGCTTCCCACATTGTGAATTTAGTTGAACTGTAAATCATTTATGTGTTTGATATAAACACACTGCCATACAGAAATGAAATACAAAATTGTGTAAAGATGATATGGTTACATATAGAAAGTGTCCAACATAAATTTAAGCAAAATGAACAGAGATCGTACATAACAAAACATGAATCAACAACCATTGATGTATATCGTACACCAACCTCATTCTCTCTGTACATTGTAAAAATCATATTTCTCTTTAAGTACTTTATATCCACAATTTACTTATTCAGACTTCCCCACAGTGAAGACAGGTGTAAAAAAATATATTAACAACAGTAATCATAATATTAAATGGGCAGAATAAGACTACAAAAGGTTAAAGGTTAAACTGTCTCGATAGAATTGAAAGCCATGTTTTATCCTGACGGTCACAGGAATTTATTAGGTCTTGTTTAAAAAGGGGGGGGGAGTCAAATCTGGAAGTAATGGACTAAGGTGAAATATTGGAAAAGCTGCACCATATGTTTCAATGAAAAAGCTGTAAGATTGTTTTTTTCCCCCCCAATTGTAGCACCTCTTAAGTCTGGTTAGACACAGACTGCCGACAGAGCAGCAGCAGTGAGCCAATGCTGGGTTGCACTGTTTGAAATTGTTAGAAGATGATCTGCGTTTTGTTCACATTTACACTGTTATCTAGATGAGGGCTTCACAAGTTGTCTTTCTGTGAGAGCCTACTGGTGGCATAAAGGGCTAAAAATTAGGGGGGAAAAATCTGAAATCTTGGACATTTTCTTGTGATAAACCTTCTTACATCTGGGGCATTAAACTACATGCTGTTTTTCCTCCTATTTGTAGCGAGAGTTCACCTATGTGAGGTTATTACCAGCTGCCAAGCTTTGCACACATCATCACTTTTTAACCACATAGCTCTATTTGCTTTACTTAGAAAACTTAGAAAATATTTGTTAAATATTTAATAATTCATGAACCAGATTAAGACTGCAGGAAAATGAATGTGGGTCGCCTGCTATAGATATAAATATTTTTCAAAAGAAGAATTTTTCAATTCTGCTCCTCAAGGGTCAATGTTTTGCAACTTTTACACGCATTTCTAGTTTGAAAAGTCCATCCTGCATGCATTTTTCTTTCTTTTAATAAATGTACGATTATTTTACAGCAACTGCTTTTTCACACATGTTGCGTGACATGTCGAAAAAAATCAAACCAATGACTATTTTAACATATTTTCTTATATTTTAGTTTTTAACGGAGATGTTGGAACTGGCTGATATCAGAATCAGATATCAACGCTGATACATGTTTGAATAGGCGTGTCTTGTTTTTGGGCCAGTTGCCTTGGGAAAGCGATCTCAGATAAGTGCCAGATAAGATGGATGGATGACTGAATGGCTGGAATAAATCAGACTGTTTTGGAAGTAAAATGACACGACTCAGTCGAAAGCAGTTGATTCACATAATCCTTTGCAAACAGGAGTTGGTGATTGTGTGTGAAGTGTATGGATGAGAGAAAGTGCTAGTCAAATTTTATCTGAAACTGTGTTTATAAAATGAAACGGGGGGGCTACAAAGGTCACCAGATAAACGATCAAGCATAATTCAGAACATAACCAAAGCATAGATATTTGACGTCTCTGTGTTTAATTCAGCAGCTTTAATACCCGTATGTGGTGGAAGCAGCTACTCCACATCACATCAGTCATGGGTGTCCTCGCCCTCATATCACTGTTATGTTTGACTTCTGATAGTTTCAAACTGCAAATACAAACTCCTTCATTTCATATCTTGAGCTGTGGCTTCCTCCTAACCATCTCTGGTTCGGACATCAGTTTGAATTAGTAACACACACACAGCTGGAGTATGCAGATGAAATGTCGATGCACATATCTCAGGAATCGTTTGCATCACGCTGGTGATGTATGCCCATCAACAGGCCCACATGTGTACTCTCTCCGTATAATGAAGCCATTTCTTGTTTACGTTTCACTGTGCAGCACTTTGAAGACGCAACTTTATGAATTGCCACAAAGTCACTGGGTTCAGCTTAATGAGACAAGTTCAATGACTCCAAGACCATATAAAGAAAAATCATTGTGTTTGAAAATAATTCAGACTCGGTGAGTGACATATTTATTTAAATAAAGCTGTGCCCTTTTCCCCAGTAATGTTCAGCTCTTCCTTTTTAATAGAGCGGTTCATATTGTAACTACTCGGTTTAAAAAAAAGAAAAAAGGACAGTTCATATTTTTCTCTTTTAATTTGCCTGCCAACGGTCCAGCTCGCTGTTGAAATATCTACAGAGCATCCAGCATTATCACATAGTTTTAAATGTACCATCCACAATATGTCAGTCAAAACATTCACAATTTAAATCAGGAAAAATATGAGATGAAGAAATCAGATTATATTAATCATTAGAATTACAAGATGAATACAGATGGAAGGACCGAAGAATTACACAGGGAAACTAAATAATAATGATGTATCAATGGCACGAAGCCAAAATTATCTCAAGCTGGTTGAGTTTACTTCACCCAGATGGTCGTTCCAGTCTCCAACTTTCAATTAAATGTAGCCTTTATGTGATGTGGAACGGGAGACAAATCATGCTCAGTCAGGTGACAAATGTGCAGCAGCTATGTTGAGTTGTTCATAAACATCTCTAGCATTTTTTTTTTTTCATCCGAGGGTGGCATTCAGATTGTTGAATATTGGAAATTGGGAGTTTGAATGGATGAAGATCCCAAAAATGATCGAAACTCGTTTGAGGATTGATAAAGAATGTTAATATTTATCTTCTGGAATTGATTTGCACAGGAAGCTAAACTCAAGCCTGTTGGATTTTGTAAACAATGTATAAAAGCTGGGTCTGAATGGAGAGTTGGGTTATTTAAAAGTAATTGTGCTAATTTTACCGAGAAGTGTTGTCAAATATCCAGCCAAAGTGTTGCCTGTTGATGGTTTTAAAAACCCATATAGTCAGAGCGCAACTTGAAAAGGCGCCTATAACAAGATGCAGGTGTAGGTGTGGAAATTTGAAAATCCACAGTACAATCAACCTTTATGGAGGTGATTCTTTTTTTACATCTTAAACTTGAAAAACATTGACAAAATACTTCAGAGTAGTTGTATGATAAAAAATTTGGTCTGTTTTATTGAAGTGGCAACGCAAACCTGCAGTCCAGTGCACAGAATCGGATTCTGCTCAAGTAATAAGCAACGCAAGTTAATGATGCATTACCAAATGTATTACTAGACTATATTTGCATATGCTTACTGGAGTTATGACTTGTCCATTAATTCTGTGTGGACCAATGTAAAAAAAAAAAAAAAGGGGCCTAGTTACTCCCACAGTAGATATGAGGGTTATTATGAACACTGAGTGGGTTAAACCTTCCCACATCCATAGTTAAGAAATGAAGTCTATGCTACATAGTTCTATATTTGGTCCAACTTTCCTTTAGAGTGCACACTGTGTCAATTATCTGCACGGCAAATACATTCATTTTTCCAATGAAACCTAATATGGCTGATATAATTGATATGTACAGTATGTCAACTCTATGTCTCACACTATAAACCGGGATATAAAAAAAGTCATTATGTATTCTGTTTTTATTTAAAATCTAGTTTTCAAACATCTACACATTCTGCTATTTACCCCCAGCACTAGGACGATAACACAGAAGTGGAGAGGAGCAAAAATGTTTGCAAAAACAGAGAAAATGTTATCGACTCAAGCCTAAACTTACAGAATCTGATTAAGAGCTCTGGTGGCATTGGTGTCCTGATATGAAAATTTCTTGTGCCAACTTAACCACCCACTGGTAGAAAAGCAAAGTGGCTAAATAATTTTGCTGCTTCGCTGATGTCGGCCGGGTCCAATTTAACACTGCAGCTTTGTTTTGGCTCAGTTACTGCTCTCTTTGCAGTCTAGACACAGACGCAGTCGTTGCATGCAGAGCGGATTGTCTTCGGAGTTATGAACCATTTAACAATCGAAACACTGCTTCTGGCTTCAAATCACCAGCCAGTTCTTAGTTTTATTTTCCTTTTTTTTTTCTCTCCCCTGCTGCTTCTCCATAATTGATTTTGTGTTTGAACTCAGATTTTTATTACCCTGTGAATCATGACCACTAAGACCTGTTCATCAACAACATTGCGATGATTAAAACTCACAGAAACAATAGTTAATAATAATAATATTAATAATAATAATAATAATAATAAAACAAGTGCAGATGAAGTTAGAATACAGAGCAGCGCAAGTCTCCTGAAAAGGGTAGCTGTCAGAGTTGACATTTACTTTACTTTATGCAGGATGACATAAAAGTATGATAATATATGTCATCATTTAAAGCCAGCAAATGTCTTTGTTACATTTGAGTGTGGTGATGACAACAAACTTTTTGCTGGACTGTAATTAGCAATAAGATCATGAGACACTTAATGAAACCCTGGTTCCTCCCGTTGAAGCTTCTTTTGTCTCCGTTCCTAAAGCTACACTTAAGAAAAGTGGCATCTTTAAATGTCTCTCACCTTACGTCTACCGCATCCTCCATTACTGTCATGTCTGTCTTGCATTTGGCTGACGGGTTGATGGCGAGCTCAGCGGGAGGGATGACGAAGCTTTTGCTCAGAGGAAGCCACATTCCTTCTCCCAGGGTGTATGTAAATCTAGAAGAAGACACAGTCACAGAAGTGGGCTTTTCAAAAGAGAAAAGAATGACATGAAGGCAAAGTGAAATAAAATGTTGCTTATGCATGTGTACCTGGTGAGTCTGCAAGCTTTATAATCTGAAGAGACGCCTTTTCTTGCTCTCAGTCTTGCTAAATAAAACACTTTTTTTTATAATCTGCTCCTTTTTGCTTGGATAATACAAATAGTCTTGTCATAAGATTGGTCTGCTGGTCTCACACAGTCAAACCCCTACAGTCTCATAAAAGAGCAGGTGATGAATCCTTGATGCCCACGAATAATCTTTGTTACTTTCCTGCACCCGAAACACAATCAAAGCTTTCCCTCCTTTACATTGAACACGGCACACTTCTCTTAACAAAATGCAAATGGAAAGGGCAGCTACGCTGAGCTCCACAAAATCCTCCATGCATAGCAATTCACAACTTCACACCGATAGTTCAATTAACCCTTTCTTCTCTTTGTGGGGAAACGCCCACAAAAAGTGGCAAATTGCTGTCACAAAACCAACCGACCAAAACCTGGCGAGAGCAGAGTTGACAGACTCCTTTGACTCTCCATGTCACGTGTCAAATGTTGCATGACCTGTTCAGAGAAAACTCGATAATCTGCTATAGGAGATTTGTTGTCATTTTTGAAAGTGCTAAAATTGTGTTTCTATTTTTAGGTTTCAAAACAAAGAAAAACATCAAATATTTGCAAAGAAGGCATGGATACATTTTCATCTACAGGATGATGACATTTCTGGGGAAAAAAAATTCAAACACATAGCTTCCAAACTAATGGCAAGAAAAATAGAAAATTGATTACTTGTACTTTTTGTGTCACTTTCTTGTGGATATTGCATATTAAACTGAGTGTGAATGGGTGAATGTGGCTTTTTTGTGCAAAAGTAAAACAGAATTTCTCCACAAAAAAAAAAAAAAAAAAAATGGAAGTTTAAAAAATATTGGCAGATTTCCTTCATGAGTTTTTGGCTCTTCAACTGTAATCACTGCCACCTTACAGGCATCCAAGTAACCAACCACTTAAGGTTTAAAGTTTTTGCTTTGTTTCTACAAAAAATCATTCCTACACATTACAAATGGATGACATACACACGGGGATATTCTATGTAAATTTTAAAAGCCACCATAATTCATTCTTTGTGGAAACAAAAACAACATGTTGCATGAAAAAAAAAAAAATCAGCTTTATAAAGATGAATCTCCTAATTTCATGAATCATTTCATGTCACAAACTTAAGTAGATTCGGAGTTATTTAATTTGCCTTTAAGCAAAATCATAATTTGCTGCGTAAAATGGTCCCTTAACAGAGGGAACAGTTTGTTTAATACTAAATGTGGAACCCTGGCAAAACGGGGCCACTCAGAGTTTCCCCCCCGAGGCACCAAAACAACAATGAATCTGTAAAAAAACAGATGCCTGGAACAAAAACATCGAATCATTTTTTATTTGTGTATCAACTGTTTCATCAACCTTTCCATTCATAGCAGACGTAACACAGTATTTTAAAGCTTAAGTTACACATTGCGAGCTGATTAACATGAAATGCTGTATTAGCCCTGATGAATAATGCATGTTGACTTGTGCTACTAAAGACAGCCCCCCCCCCCTCCACAAAATAACCATTTTCATGCTGAATATCTACATTACAAAATTTTCAATTGGTCAATTTGCATTTAATAAAAATGCAAGCTTAGCATATGAAAAGGGCAGGGAAATCAGAAAATTGTGTGCACTACCACTCAGTGCAAGACCAGAGTGATTAAACCACTACACAAACGGAACATTTAATTACGTGAAGCTAATTAATCATCTCGTTTCAAAGTTAAGATTTTAAGTGGATCAAAGTGCAGCAATTAAAAAAAAAAAATATTTATATAAGGCTTAATTTCAGGAGTTTGTTGTTGGAACTAAGTTTCTTAAAAGTAGTATTATTTTCATGTTATTCCTCAGGAAACAGTTGCCACATCTTATTTCACTTGCTCCTCCGGGACCGTGTTCGGCGGTGGAGCCGAGGTTCCCTGTGATGCAGAATGACGTACCAGGGTGACCACAGGATAAATTAGCTGCCACCTAACGAGCCCTGTTTCATAATGGACAACTTGGGACTTGGGCACTGCCGTACGACTTATTTGCTTCGCTCTAACAGAAACTGGAGGTGGAAAACACTAAGAGTCCTCATGAGGAAACAGTTGTTGGGAGGAAAACATGTTTGCAATCCTTAGAGGAAGTCCCTGTGGTTATTACTGGGTGGAAGGCAAGTGTTGTGTGTCTGAACGCTTGCTCTCAGCATTTATCTTCACTGTTTGTTCTGCAATAATAATTTTGGGAAATAATAATATATGCTTAAGCAAGCAAAATTATGGATGCACAGCTCATCAAAACCTGACTAAGTAAAGGTAAAGTGCTAGATTGCTTGATAAAATGAGCTAAAGATCCAAATTGGTCAAATTAGGATGGACAGCTGGTTGTGGATAACATTTTACAAACTTCGGCAAACTCTGGATGATATGCCGACAGGGAAGGCAAACCTTTAAATTCAGCTTTGTGTCTTTGGGCCATCTTCTTCTATCCGTTGCTGACCAACGGTGCCAACAGTCAGAGTGGTCTAAATGAGCTGAAAAGTTAGCCCTCTCCCATACATCTTTGTTGTGATGCAACAAAAAAAGAATATTCTGTTTTTATTGCTGATCCGCAAAAAAATAAATAAAAATAAATAATAATGCAAAAGGTTAAAAAAAAAGTTGAATCCATTTTCTCTGGTTTTCCATGGTAATTAGAGCTGTTTTTAAATTCCCAGGCTGCATGAACCTGCAGGCTCATAACAATCATCAATAGAGAAACTGCCATAGATGTACTGTGATACGCGTTATATGATGGGAGCAAAGCAGAACGTATAATGTAGTCAGGTAGAAGTAAGTTTTGTGAAGTTCTTCTTACCTGAAAATGCGATCAGAGGGTTGTTCTCCCATCACAAGATCAAAACCACGCTGGAAGATGGTGTAAGGCCAGGGACTTGCAGGAGGAAAAAATAGATCAGACACAAAGACAACAAAGAGAGGAGAGAGCAAAACTGATTATTAGAATCAAAGCTGGAGAAGTGCAAATTTTTTTTATTTTTTTTTTTAGAATACCCATCCTTCTTGTCCAAACTTTCCAAAATCTCAAGCCCCGCTTCTCAGTCTACCAGAGCAACATTCCTTCACCATCCACTCGCAGCGTCACACTTTCTTATGTGTAAATCAGCAGACTGAAAATGCGTTTTGCTGCAGCTGACATAAAATGTGACTTTGGCTCATATCCATTTATCAGGGGAGTGGATAAGAGGCGATGACAGAATGAGACAGAAGAAGGAAGACGCACAGTAAAAGCGGGAGATACAGATGTAGATGGAAGCAGCAGAAGCTGGGGGAAAAAAAAAGGGAGAAGCGGTGAGAGTGAGAAAAACATTGTGGGAATGAGACAGATGCCAAGAGGCAGAAGTGAGAGAGGGAGAATGATAGAGATTAATGGGGAGTGGCAGCTCTGGGACTTAACAGTCTGCAAAGAGAAAGGGAAGTGACAGGGGCCCGATGTCGTTTGGAGCAAACTCCTTCACCACTGTAAGCAAAAAGAACATCAGTAAGGAGGGGGAGCGGCTTCCACGCCATGGGCTACGATCATTAAACATTTAAGTCACCCATGGGTGCCCACTCTGTTACACAGTGACAGGGACACAGGAAGAAGACCAGAGGAACAAGAAGCAGAGATACACAGTTGGGTGAGCTGAAGGAAATTAGCAAAAATAAATAAATAAATACTAAATGTATAAAATAATACAAACCGTGGCATGAATATAGTCAGAACACAAAGGAAAATGTCTGGTCTGCCTGCTGGAAGTCATCGCGGTGTAAGAAATTAGCACAAGCTATTCTTTTCATTGGCACATTTATCCTACAGAGAGGTTTTAAGTGGCTCCAGAACTCAGTGGCAATCCACATTATAAAAAAAAAGAAAGTGAGCCAAATGGGGTATTTAGTTAGTCTATTACATTTCTTAAAAGGTATCCTGTGGAGTCTACAGCCACAAGTGATTTTATTTTTACAAGTGACTCCCTTAGTGTTTCAATGCAATTCCCTATAGGTTCTGTGTTCTCGCATAAAAGAAAATCAAAAAGAAAAAAGTCCAATGCACTGTATGCATTTTCTTTATTCTAATATGACATTTCAATAAGCAATAATTAACAAGGCTGTTCGACAGTTTTGCTAATTGAACTGCAACAGACAAGTTTTCCTTATATAATAGAAATTTAAGCCTTGCCTGGGATGTCCGTCAGGTGTTTAGGTGTGCGTCTGGAGCAAAATGCTTTGGTGAACCTGGAGTTGTTTCCCACTCCTGACACCGTACGGCATGTGGTCACATCGCACTTTGTTTTGATTTATCAAAGCAACGTAATAAGTCTTGGTTTGATGGGGAGGATGATTCCTTTGTTGTCCCAATGTTTCGCCCTGACATGGTAATGAGCAATCGCAAATCATCAGGAGGCAATTATCGTAACTCACCCCTGATTGGGCCCCCACTCACTGCGGATGCAAAGATGTTTGTGGACCGGGTCCTTCATGTAGCCGTCGAGGCAGAGGCATTCTCCTAAAAACACAAAGGCGGTTCTTCAATCATTGTGTTCATTATAGTCAAGCCCTTTTCAAATCACCAAAAAAAAAAAAAAAATTCCCCACTGCTCCTCTTTTGTTTGACTCCAAATATGATCCTCTTGAGACAATTGGAACACTCATGGTCATCTCTTATTCTTAATGAGGCAGTCAACATTGTTAAAAACAAAATGCTTGCAGTTTTCTTGCAGGAGCATGTGCAATCAAATCCTTCTGTACAATGCGGCTGCTTCTCAAGGTGCTGGAAAGTGGCCTGTAGAAAACATGAGCATGCAGTTCAACCAGAAATAAAATCCCAGATGGTAGCCACACTTAAAGGCAACTTATGGTTTGCTCCTCTGCTTGTACACAATGCAACCGGACCCTCGGCACACCACATGAAGCCCAATCTCTGGCAATAGTGCACAATGTTCAGGAAAGCTATGTGTTAGCTTGAATAAACCCACCGTTGAGATAAAAAAAAAGGCAGAACAGAGCAGACGATGCTAACACCTTTACTGAGGCTTCCAGTATAGCTAAAGCTGTACGTTTATCAGGACAGGGCTGACGAGTTCTATGATGGGGACTGCAGCTATATGCAAAATGTTTTACTGACTCACATCTCATTTTGTAAGGTTCCAATCAACCGTTCCTGCTACGGGGTTAAAGTCCGTCATTGGAGTCGTTTCTGAGGACAGTGCAGCCAAAAAGTAAGATTATGTGTGTATGTGTTCCCTGCACTGTGCACACACACCCACAGAAAGAAGGTTTTATTTCTCCACAATCCAAGTAAAGCTCCAAGGTCATTACAATGACTTGGATTATTAAGGACTTTTTATGAACTGGGGAATATAATATTTTTAGCCAAACAGCTTTGGCAGCAACATTTATTCTGGCTGCTCAGTTAGTAAACAGGTTTCCTCCACTCTCTGTGACTTTAAATAGCATCATAGAGACTTGTTGCCTTGAAGAGGCACATGCAGCATGTTAAGAGATCCTATATGTTGCAACGTAGGGCAATGGATCAAAGTTGCATTACGAGGTTATGTTTGCAATTGGCTCGAAGCAACGCCTTGCAGAGCACTTTGTTTTTATCCTTTCCTATCATCTACTTGTGTGTAATACACATTAGCGGAAAAGTTGCTTTCATGAGCATCATTTGAGTTTGACTGAAAAGTGTCAACGCAAGTCATGAGAGCACGTTTTTAAAACGCTTCCAAAAATGTAGGATACGATTCTGGATATATTTTCTTTTACCACTTTGTTGTTTACCATCTGCTAAATGACAAAGTGGCAGCTAAGAGATGCTGCTATACCCCCTCCCCCCATCCCCCACTTTCACATTACCAGAGGTATTGTGAAAATCTCAAAAACAGCAGTGATCTACCAAATATCACCGAGACTGAAAAGCAGCTTTACATACTAATAGCGAACAGTGAAACTAAGTTTTGGACATTAATTCTTTCACTTCTTTAACAACTCTTGGGGACCCTAAACACACTGATGCAACAGAGCACAAATACAAATAAATCAGAACATGACATCGGTGAGGTCTTTTGGGAAGAATTAAGAATCCAGTTTGCTCCCTATTATGCATGATATGGAGTATGAGAAGCTCCTGCGTGTATTGAGCAGAATACACAACACTTTAGTGGTGATGGCTGATTATTGTAGTGGCACAGATATAGTAGTTCTAGGCAGAAAGTGAAGGGATGGCAGCATATGTAACACCTGGGACCAGCACATACTGCAGTGGCATGCTTATCAAGTACTGAAATGAAGACTTTCCTCACTGGTCTCTTGCCTATCACTTCTATACCGTGCTGACGGTGGTGCAATGAAGTTATTACAATGGTGTTGGACAACACACTGATGTCTGGCACGACTCTTGCTGCATCTAAAAAGATCTAAATACATCTTTGCGATGACTAAACCTATAAAACACCAGAAAATTACACTACCAGTCAGCTGTGATGGTTTCTGAGTAAATGAAAGACTACCCTTTACATCCTTTGGGTGTACTTGGTGTGTTTATGTCTGGTTGAAGGAGAGAGCACAAGCAGAAGCCCGTTGAGGTTTATAATATTGTTGGTCCAAATAAAAAAACTGCTTCAAGAAACAGTTTTTCCAACATTTAAGGAAACCAATATTAACATGTATTCAGTCAATTACTGAGCCCAAAAAGTTGCCGTAAACAATAAAGCTCTCAGTGTGATTTAAAGTTTTCTTTCTGTACATCTGACGGTTTAAGAGTGTTTGTTCCTAAGCTAATTAGCATAGATGCTAAATGCTACCTCAGTTATTTTTCTAAGAAATCGACTTAGTTGTGAGGCCTTGGACACCATTTCAGTGGAAATGTATTAGGACGTCATGCACCGCTGCACATGCCTTCATTGGCAACTGCTGCTGAACCTCTTTATTCATGACCCCATGTGGAACTGCTGGACTGGACATGGAGATCAAATGGTGCTTGTTGAAAAGGAGAGAGAGACAGAGAGAGAGACAGAGAGAGAGAGAGAGAGAGAGAGAGAAAATCTTGAACATTCAATACCTCTCCAGTGGGACAAACAAAATATTCATGATCTGTGTTGGTTTTGTGCTGATAAGTGAAACCTGTTAACAGAGAATAGCATCACCTTATTGTTGCACTGTCAGCTCCCGGGAGAAAGACACCGACTTCATGTAGTGTGATTGATGGCGTCTCATTCCATGGTTTGGAAAGGTTATCCAGGGTAACATGTTTTAACATGCTATTTTCCTGCTCAGTGGGATGCACGTGAGAACCAGGGCCTGGGGTTTTATATACCCATGCTAATTGAAAGGTCAACTGTCAGTTTATGCCAGGAATTCACTTTTAGTGTTTCTGCTACGTATGCTAGTGAATAAAAAGCAAGACAGTTCATTGTTCAGCCTTTTTTTTTATTCAACATTGGTCTTTAATAGGGAACAAAAGAATAACTTTTTTGCTCCTGTACTTGTGCTGTTAGAACTTTTGGTAGGTGATTGGGGGGGAGGTGGAGGGGAAGAAAAGACCCATTCAAGATGAGTCTGCAAATAAACTTTAAAGCATGATGTCAGAAGCCTGGCATCACAGGAGCTCCATCTACAAACAGCAAGCGGAGCACTACACTTTCTGCACTTTTAGGAATCTTTTCTTTTTTTTTTCCTTCCGGTGTTTTTTTCCTCTCACTATGACAGCATACACCTGCTGTTTTTCTCTACCTTTTTTATGTATTTGCTACATCAGGATTTACCGCAGCAGGATACGCAGTGGGAGGTAAGTAGAGGACTCTCCATTTCAAGTTCTGTACTTTCATTGTCAGACGAAAACAAATGAAGTTCATATCCAGGTGAAACCTCATTATTAAATTTGTTTCGAATTATTCTGCACTTTATGACAAACATTATTATGTAGGCTCTAGGGTTGAATGTTTCTCTTTTGAGTTGTTCTTGTAATGGTTTATTTTATTTTCTGTTTACTGTTTTTATAACTACTATTTTCTTTGCCCATCAGGTGGTTGTATCTTCTACAGTTTTTATTAAAGTCTCTTGCACAGTAGGTGAGTATGAAGAGATATATTGAATTCAGGTGAAGATTTGGGAAACTTGACATGCGATTAATGATTACAAGTTGATTTCATTATATCTTTCTTGACAAAAAAAAAAAAAAACGTTTCAAACAACAACTGGGTATTTTAAAAGATGTGATGTCCTTGCAAATGTATAGAGCCTATTTCTTTAAATGTACACCTGAAAAAAAATTTGAAAATATTTTTGGAAGAAATGAGACAAAGCGTCTCTGCAGTAGCTACATTGTTTCAGTCTGTTTACCTTTCCATTGTTAAATAACATAACTAATGATTCTACTACGATCACCAGGAATAAAGAAGTCAGGTCGTCTAACAACAGCTGAACTGGCACATTATATAGCTGTCAAATATAATTTCTGCTTGTGCTACTTTGGTAAATGGGCATAAAGCAGCAAGTAAAAAAACAAGTAAAATGTATTTGTACAGCACTTTGCAGCGACACACTGTTACAGTTTCATGCAGGAAGAGAATCTCTAAAAACTATCCAAAAAAAAAAGCTTGATTAAGCAAAACAGTTTTTAAATTAGTCTTAACCGTGTACACATAGTAAGTTAAACAAAGTCATACTGTAATAGTCAGGTGTCATAGGCAAAGAAGGTACGTTCTGTTTTCTAATTTCATAAAAACAACTTAATAGATTCCAAGCCTGCATTTAAAGACTGCGGGCAGCGGTGGCTTTCATTTGAAAGCAGGATAGATGTTCTAGAGTCGGGTCTTTCAAAACTTTGTAGGTGAGTGGGGGGGAAGTTTAAAGGGATCCTCAACCCTAGTGGGAGCCAGAGTGAAGAATATAAAATGAGAGTAATTTCAGAACACTTTCTAGATTGTGTTAGTCTGGCAGCAGCATAATGAATAGCTTAGAGTTATGAAAGAGATGATTTACAAAGGCTGGTAAGCAAGACAGAATTTTAAACTGAATGGCCCGGCTCCGTTTTGTAAGCACAATCAAACTGTTTATTCAAAGTTGAAATTGTCTATATAACTCCATTGCATTGGATTGATTTGAAAATACATTTCTGTGTATGAAATGGATTTGTTTGCGATTCAAAGTGCATTAAGAGGAAATCGAGTAATAACAATATAAGTGTGTTTCCCAATGCCACTTGATAATCAGTATTGCATCTCAGATTACTGCCTCAGATAAAAGGAAAGAAGCTCAGGCTCAGCAGAGGATCAGATGAATAACCAATAATGTTTCCATCTTTAGGACTTTATTTAAATTTGCAACACCTGTCTCACCTTAACACTTGTCTTCTTAATATCAGTTACCAGGGAACTGAAATCAGAACACAAAGCCATCCAGAAAACCTTTTAGTACCGCCATCCCTTACAGTGTATAAAACAATCGTACATATTAACCATAAACTAAAAATCTGAGCCTTTACTTCAAGAGATACGTCGAAGAAACCTTTCCTAACTTTGTTAAAAACTAAACCCATAATTGCAAATATAAGAGTATACACATGCAGATGTTTTTTTTTAAAGGTCATCCTCGAGTCTTTGCATTAGGAAGGTGTGGCTAGGATTATGTTGTCATAATTTATGCAAAAGTTGAAGTTTTTTATTTGTATTTCTTGTAGAAAAGACTGCTTACAAGTCCAAATGCTAATAAAAAAATAAAAAAAAGTGATAATGGGATAATAATTAATATTTGCGGAACCCCACAGGTCAGAGTGTTAGAGAAAAAGAAATGTTTTTGCACATTCAGGAAAAGTCCTAGGAGGAAACCTCAGTCTAACTTTGAGCCAAATAAAACTAAAACCTCAACACTGTGACTACCATCGATGTAGATATTTTTGTCAAATGCAACTAGAAGAATGTTTCAGACTTTCAAAAAATCTGTTTTACTGGAGGGTTATTTTAGAAAATCAAACCGATAAAGGTCACTGATCTGTAATAATTGACAGTGCTCAACAAGGATTTTTATCTATTTTACACAAAGTTTCTAATATTATACTACCAAATATTCATTTCAAAATTAGACAAAAATAAATGCAGTAAAGCTGAACATAATCTTGAGAATAAAGTTTAACAACAGTTGCAATTTTAACAAGATACAACAATGAGAACTGTGAAGCTGCAACTAAAAAAAACAAACAAAAAACTTAGTCATACTTTGAGATTAACACTTTTTTCTCTTATTTCTTTATTCTATGTTCCGCCTTACAAAGTGCATATTTAGGTCAGTCAGGCCTGGCAAATCCACAGATAAAAAAAATCCTTGAACTCACTCTGCCATGTGGGAACCAACAACTGTGCCACAAGTCTGCGCTTCTTCATTAGCCGTTGTGTCACTTGGGCACAAAATTATTCAGCTCATCAAGCAGATGTACACAAATTGATCCATTATGCAGTCACATTAATCTAGTCAGAATAGGATGATGGGGTAACACGTGTCTCCAAAGGCACAAAGTGTCCATGTGCATTTTTTTTTAGAACTGCCACATGAGCTCCAGAGCAGACGGAGAGAGTAAAGGAATATGGTGTAAAGAGCCTGTGAACATCAGTGCCCAAAGCACCCAGGTTTAGAATTCTGCAAGAAGGGAAAGAGCATGCACTGAAGCATCTGCTGCCTCTTTTAATGTTGTGCACAAGTAGCACTGATATGCCACAACCCATCTCAGTTTTCATCTGTATCTCCATTAGCAAAAGGAGGATTCTATTTAAGCCATCTTTACAATCTTCTTGAAGCCTCCACATGCTTTGACATATCTCCATGCATGTTTAAACAATATAGAACCGTGTTCATTGAATTCAAATCTGCATTCAAGGGAAAAAACAACAACAACAAAAAAAAAACAGTTTTGCGTCTGTTTCATAAGCTAAAACAAACAATGTTTTTGTGGATATCTAAAGGGGCATTACTGAACTCATTTCAGGCTGGAGATGATGTCAACAAATGGGGCTACAGAGCATAGTGGTTGGAAAACTGCTTAGCAAGTGTTTGTAATGTAGAGGAGTGTGCTGGGAGCCGGCTGAAGCAAATGGTCCGTCGGTGCTGCGGGTAGTAGCTATTAATGAAAGCACTCAAGGTTTCTTCATTAAAATGCACCCAGATGCTCATTGTGACTATATGGGTAAGTGATCACTAAGTGATTATTAGAGCTAAATTACAGCAGCCATCTAATTATTCAGACTAAACTTCATATTTTGTCCGTTCTCACAGGAGAATTGCAAAACTGGAGAATTCCCAAACAGACTACGTATCTGATTCATGTGTGATGAGAAGAAGTGAGGGCTGTGTAGGTTTCTGTATGCTGGGAAAATTCAGGAAGGACTCCAAATGCATTTTCCTCCGCTCTAAGCTGAAAATCTTTTTCTGTACTCATTTTCTGAGTGGTACCCTACCAAAGCCCTTCCAAGATATCATATGAAATTGCAATGATAAAGGCATGACGTTTTTTTTTGGTTTATTTCCCACATTTCATGACTTTCTAAATTCAACTCAAGCCAAAACACTGAAGCAATGTACAGAATCAGGTACAGACAGCATGTCTGTCTGATAATATTTATAGCTAATACATACCTGAAGTTGTTAGAAAAATCCTAATTCCAGTTTCCAAACCTTTTTTTTTTCCATCTAGTGAATAACAGATATGATCTTGTCTGATTCCATGTATGGCATCAGGTTCCCTATCAATTAAACTAATATAGGGCTTTTTTTTTTTACCTTTCACAATAAAATTCACCTTCAATGAGAAACTGTTTGCCTGCTTCTAACTAGTAAAAACACTAGTTCATAAATTGCATGGCTTCCAAAGAAAATTATCAAGTTTATGAAGCAACACAAACATTATATTTGTGAGTTTTGTCTACATGTATAAAGAACCATGTTAAAATATTTAACAAGGCAAATTATCAAAGAATCTCAAAAAGAAACATGAAGTAAACATGCCAGCAGGAGCCAAGCACTACAGCAAACTACTTCTTAAAAAAAAAAAAACATCAGTAGTCAGAGCAAGACATAAGTTTATTGAAGATTATACATGTAGAGTCAGAAATATATTTGGACAAAGAAAGGGTTGTTTGGGATGAAATATGCCTTACTGTCAAAAAAAAAAAAACAAAAAAAAAACAGAGTGTCAATGCTGGATGGGAGACAATCGCATTAAATATTTCTGATGAAAGGTAGTTAGTTTTACAGCACTATAAAATCATTTATTTAAGAACTTTAACACTACATATAAAATCAGACTTTGAAGCACATAACAAAATTCCTAATAATCATCAACCCCAAAGCTTAAATAATATTATTTTAGATATTAAGACAATGGGTTTTTTTGTGCTGCACAGATTTTGTTGTTTAACTCAAAGCCAGGACTATTTTTATAAGTGAGAGAAAAAAGTTTTTTTTTTTTTTGTTTGTTTGTTTTTATGCAAGGACCGAATTTTACTCTCCACACCTCCACAGAAATAGAAAATGTGCAATTTTCAACACCTCACTTCGAAACTGTTGCTTATCGAACTAACAAAAATAGAGATGACAAAAAAAAAGTCTAAACTGACATAAATAACTAAGGTAAGACTCGCTGTAGCACCTGAACAGTACGAAAATGTAAATTGTGAACTATTCTGCCATGGTAACTACTATAAATAATTGATAATTTAAGAATTCAAAGAAAGATTTTTTTATTTTTAAGACAGACATATTTTGACTTGTTTAAACAGCAAAAATATTCTTCTTATTCTCCTTTACTGGCTTTGCTTTTTGTTGCCTCTGAACTGGGAAAATAAATACATAAAGGAAGGCTTGTGAAACAACAAATGTTGACGTTTTCTGTTTTAATCAGTAGATATGCTCCACATGGCTCTTATTTAATACTGCATGTGGAATGTAACATGCTGTAGGGATTTGGCTTGGCCTCGTCAAAGACTAGAGTGGAAACTAGTTTTTACTTACATTGTTTTACGTGTGTCTACGTTTGTGTTTGCTGTCCACAAACTGGACCCTTGTTAAGACTATAACAGTATTGCCCTTGACTGCTTGTCACTTTACTTTTCACTTTCAGTGTTGTTTTCGTTTCCCACAAAATGTCTTCTGATGTCCCATCAATCACAGCTTATTGACATGCTGCTGCTTCTCCTCATAGTTCACATGCTATTCATCATATTTCAAGCATGCCATGAAGTCTACTTATACCACTCAATCTCATTTATCAGTCATCTAACTCTAGTTTCTAAGTGTAGTTTTCTGAAACTTTCACGCAGCAAAAAAAAAAAAAACAAAAAAAAACAATGTTTTTTTTTTATTAAATTGTTACTTTAGTAAAAATCTGCATTTTAACTGAGCAGAATCTAGCAGCAAATAAAGCTCAAATACCCACCAATTCCAATAAGGGGAAAGAAAGACAGCCAAAAAACAAAAAACAGAGTGATAGAAAAGTAAAGTAAAAAAAAAAAAAAAAAAAAAAACCTTAACTACTCTTATTTTGTTTTAATGTCTCCAGAGAGGATTCACCGTGAAAATAGTAATGTTTGTTTCCATATTGGTAACTTGCTGTTCAAGAAGATTCAGTTTTTAGCATATACTGTATTTTATTTTGTTGACTCCACATTCGCCTGTATGAACTTATGACAGTGGTAGTAATTCACTGACCAGTGGTCAGAGCCTTCAAGATGGGAAAAGATTTTTCACTTGACCTGCTTTCTTTCCATTGATAAGTAAAACAGATAAAATGAATAAAATGCATTTCTCTGTGGAGCAAGCATTCTTGTCTCCGTTAATGCTTACTACCAAACAAAACCAGTATTTCTATGATGAAATAGTACAAGATAAAGCATAAAAAATAAAAAAGAGACATCTAACTGTAGTTTCTAAGTGTAGTTTTCTGAAACTTTCACACTGCAAAAAATATGTTGTTTTTTTTATTAACGTGTTATTTTTGTAAAAATCTACAACAAAATCTACAACACCACAGTCAAAAGTTGTCAACGATTGATGACAGAACATACATATGCGAGACACTGAACTTCAGTCTAAATTCAGAGCATAATATGTATCCGAGACGACAATAGGGACTATTCCAATGAGAAACAGGAAGTTAGAAGTAGTAGCTGGTACACTGTAATGGTGCTGAAGAGCAGCACTCTTGCTAAATGTTAAGCCCACATAAAACTGTTGCTAGTATCTTTCTTCTAGACTCTGCATCTGTTAAGAGTTGTTGTAAACCTTTTACAGTATACAGATGTATAAAGGCGTTAAGGGCTTCACGAACCTGTCGTGGCATTTTATCTCCTTTTCTTTCAACTTTGCCCACAGAGAACATCGCAGAGGTAACTAAATGAATCAATAAAAGCAAAATTCCCATCATTGCATCATTTCTGATCTAGGCAGTACTGAACACAATGCATCTCGTTTTCCGAAAGTCCAGGCTCCAATTGATTCGATGCCCAACCGTAGTTTTCAAACAACAAATTTAGGTGAAATATGCACTTTAAAACCTGTATGTGAACTGAATTAACAATCCCTTATTAATTTAATAAAACACACAATGCAAAAGACAAGGCACACATTTGCACACTGACGACTAATTTTGTGTCTAATTTTTGGAGACTCAAATACAATGCCAAATTGCATAAAGCGTATTGTAGTACAGCTGAATGAAAAAACTGATCTTGATGCATACTTAAAGTTATTCTAAGATTTTCTTTTTATCTGATGGTAGTCTGTCGTGAAATAAGAGCATCCTTAGTTAAATTAACATGGAGAAGATTTTACCTTGAGAATCCATTAGCTACTTCATTATACTTACAGTAACACTTCTGAAAACTTTGTGTGCAGAGACTCTGAATAGGGGAAATTATTGTATGGTTTCAATGTTACTTTAAAGCTTATTGCAATTCAAAGTTCATCACTTCATGGTTTTCAGAAAAGACCTGCCACCATTGACAAATTCATGTCACCAAATAAAAGTGTAGATCAGGGTTCTTCAAATTTATTACTTAAGGGATGGTGTTCAAGTATAAGTTGTATACAACTGTATCAAATTCTACAGTTACTCCAGTAAAACTGCTTTACAAAAGTAGTGGTGTGATTTAGTATAAACTACATGTACATTTTTGATGAAATGATAATCCCTGCAGACATGTTCACTCCTTACAATAAAACCAAGAAACAAATGCTGTATTCCAAAACAAATATTTGCAAACCAAAGCACAGAATTCGCAAATGGTCTCGAGGGGGACAACGAGGCAGATTAAATGTCTGACAGCTCTGTGTGCGAGTCTAATTCTCAGAAGTTGCTGCATATTTGGGGAGAAAAAAGTGTGGATTTTTTTTTTTTCTTTTTTCAACAGACTAACACAGCTCAGCCACTAAAGGAAACATGGTTGTTGCACTTTTTCCAATTATGTTAAGTTATGATGAACTAGTCTGCTAACAAGCTGATGCTGCTCGAAAAACTAATTTTAATTTCAGTGTTTTGCAATTACTCATTCCTCCATATAAGTAAATCAATTAACAAGCATTTATGTAGATATGGAAAGGGTACTCCAATAAAAACAAGGATGGGAACCACTGGCCTCTGACAAAATTTAAATGTCTGTCATATTCTACACTATACATGGTAACGTAGGACAAAGGTATTGAAAAAGGACACCCCTTACATATCAAATCATTAATAATTATGCTATTCAAAAAACATTTTTATACAAGCTGGTTTGCTCAAAAGGTTTTTTTTGTTTGTTTTTTTTCATTTTTCCAGAAGCAGCCTTGCAAAATGTGGTTAAACCATTTTTATCTTTACTTCCCGTTATTATCTTTAAGTCAAATGCTATTTTTATTATTACAATGACATACAAAAAGAAAAAAGAAATAAAAACATCCTCCCTGGAAGTATGTATTTTAGCACATGTGCAAATTAGCTGATGGTATGGACCGTGCTCCCAGAACAGATTGGGCGGTGACGGCGCTCTCACTCCTGTCCTTGTGTCTGTGGTTGCAGCTCAATGAAGTTTATGAAAATTAACCTCACTACTAGCCAATCACAGACAGATTGCTCTAATCCAATCGGAGCACTCCTTGCAAAATAATATATTTTCTTGGACAAAAAACAATCAAGAAAAAACATAAGAGGAAATAAGAGGAAAAAAAAAAACACAAGACACTTGTAAGACAAACACTTGTAGCCTAAGAATGTTTAGTTCAGTATGTAAATATGCTTACTTACATTGTGCATTTTAGGTGGTATTTCTTAATTTCATAACCTGCTATTATTGAGATGTTTGAAAAGTGATTTTGGGTCATTTTCAGTATTTTATATCTTCCATCTCCTGAGAGGTGACGCAAATCTCTCTTTGGTTTCTAACAAAAGAACAGCTGTACTAAACGCAGAACAAATATGACATTTTTTACCCAACATCTTCAGAGACAGACCTGGATGAAAATACACCGACATTCTTGCGTCTTGCATGACTTTTTTAGAGCGCTGTAAGAGTATAGAAAGCTATTGAGTGAGCAAGAATGTGATTAAACTTCTACACAACAAACTATTATTTGTTCACATAGATATATATGCTCTCCAGAGTCTCACCGCACATTCAGGTTGATGTCAGATTTAACGACATATCCACTGTGTTCACAAAATTTTGGCTGTGTTGGTACTTACAAAGAGCCTCGAGGCAATAAGACATTCTCAAGGTTTCCACGGTAACACTTCTGGTACAGAACAAAGCTAACGCAGATGTCGTGCTCTGGACTAACCTGTCTCTGGGTCACACTGGTGTTCACAAGGATCCAGCAGGCGTCGACCACACAGCTCGTTGACCCAAGGTCCACTGGCATTCTGCTGGTAGTACAACAAGATCTGGGCTGGGTTCAGCCAATCCGAAGCATCCAACTGGCTCCCCTGGAGCAGAATGAACCTCGAACCTGAAGAGAATGGAGTGAATGCAAGTGTGAAACACAAAGAGCACACTGAAGGAAAATAAGTTGGAAGACTAGAGAAAAGTGAGGACATCGTGACGGAATGAAAAGACACAACAAAAACACCCTTCAAAACTGGATGAAGACGAGATTATTGATTTCTTCTTCATGCCCCTTGGAAAAGCAACCATTAGAAATAAAATGATCACAATTCCAAAGTCATATATATTTATATTGTTAGGCTGCCCAAACTAAGCTTAGGTTCAAATACATTTTTGACATTGATTTGCTGTTGCATCAATTGTGTCACCCAGGAAAGACCTACAACAAAATCTAAAACCATATTTAAGAAGAAATCCCAGCCCTCCAAGCTGTGCAGGTTCTCTTCGCGCTGCGGTTACGGCTACTGGCGCATTGTAGCGGGAGACTGATGTTGGTTACATTCAAATTATGGCCATCATTGTCGTTTTATGAGATCACAAACCACACGCATTTTATTTGCTATTGGGAAAAAGTCATTAACCCAGACAGACATTAGATTGCAAGTGTATCTTTTTATAGGAGCCTTAATTCCACAATGTTTTTTATGGACCTACAGTTTTGTTTTAAATGTATGTTGCATTGAATAACTGGGCCATTACCAAATACCTTTGAGCACTTTCCTTCGCAAAGTCTCCTGATGTAACGGTCATTAACTACTCATTTATGACTTGACCGTCAGTGTGATTAGATCTGCTTTGAAATAAAGCAGTGAATCAGCCCTCTGTTTTTGCTAATAAATGCTGATGGATTACTGTAGCCGTACATTTAGTGTCAGTATAATTGGCCAACAAAAGCTGTGAAATCTCTAGAAATGATGCCACCCTGTCCTGGACACTTTTCAAGGAGATTTGATTGTAACTGTTGAGCACAGATGAACAGTTAAGTACACAATTTTACAGATGCTTAAAAACACATAATCAGGGCGCAAACTGTGGATATTTATGCTTATAGTAAAAACTGATAAGACTAGAATAATCACCGCACACTGCAAACAGGTTTACAAATTTCATGACATACTAGGTGTATCCAAAAAGCAAAACCGAAATAAGTAAAATAACCTGCAAATTCTAAACTACAATTATTGTAACTTGAATTATGTGAAGAGTTTAATAAACGAGCGAGGCTCAGCGTTGACTTTAGCCTTGGCTGGAAGACTTCATAATAGGAGTGAGAAATAAAATCGATAAATGACTAACACTGCTAAGCAGATGACAAATGTTATAATTAACACATTTAATTTTTTTTATGTTAGTAAATACATTTAATCAGCCAATCAATCAATCTTCTTTATTATCCCCAACGGGAAATTGTTGTGCAGCATAGTAGGAAAAAGAAACAACCATTCTGAAATAATGTATGTATGCATAGCAAGAGACAGAAAGATATCGAGTTATTTGAAACCATTATTGGAAGCTAATTTATTGTCTTCATTTCCAACGGAGTCTAAGGTATAAGAAGTGAATTTTATCTGCTAAATTTTTTTTTTCAGAAGTGAGGTTGCATGCATTGTTTAAAACCAAGTGGACTGGCATGAATAAATGAGTGAGAAACCTGTGTTCATATCAGTACAAATTGTTCTCTTAGTCCAAATCGCATATCATATGATCTACAGAGGACATTGACTAAGATGATGGCAACTGAAAAGCAGAAAAATAAAAAAAAAATCACTGAAAATCTTTCAAGAAACCAGAATGTTCCTCACTGTGATTACATTTCAAAATCTCTATTATATTGTATGATCATTTCCTTTGCACGTCCCATAAACTTGAAATAACATAGGAAATGAAAGAAATTTAAAATGAATGGAGTACAAAAAAATAGCTTTTTCTGTTACTTTTCAACATGTTCCAGGCATGAAACATGTTGGATTTAAAAAATGTTGGCAATTCTTTAAAAAAGTCAGCATTAAAGTAAGAGCCTAGGTTGTCTGGGGAAACGCATAGATACTGCTTTTACAGCATTACCTCAGCATACAATGTGGAGTTATGTTTTTAACCAGTTTACTTATGAGGAAGCAGTCTTTTGTCTTCTTAACATGGTGGAAATATTGTAATCTTATTGCTACACACAAATAATAATGCTAATTTGCTAGTCACTTCTATGGCCTATTATAATACCTTGTTATCACAGTACTTTAAATAACTCTCGAGACAGCCTAAGGCTGATCCACTTAGTTATGCTGCTATTGCTCAAGGCTTAAGGGGGCTCTATACTGATCTGAGCACCTCCTCCTCCTCCTCCTCCTCCTTCATATTTTTAACGCCCTGAAGACAAATGTACTGTAAAATAATGCCAACATATTGGTAGCAGAAAGTGCATTGTCTTTACAGTTTTTAAAATGCTAATTTTGCTTTGCTTCAAATAAGTTTCAAAGGTGTAAGAAAAATCTTCAAAAAAACAAAAACAAAGCTAACAGGTAATTAAAAGAAGAGATGGATCCAATCCTATTTTGATTAATTTATTTTTTAACTGACTCATTTAACCAGATTTCAGTCAGGAGCCACCAATCTAGACAGTCAGATCCTTTTTGAGATCTGACTTCATATGACTGTGTCAGTCATATGAAGAAGTACATGTCTGGTTTGATATCATTCTTTGAAATGAAATATGAAGAGAGAAGAGTGACTCTACATGTCTGTGGCTTTCTTCAGTGGATCTGAAGGCAGAAACTTGCACAGCTGTTGGCATTAATAGCTTCTTTCCCCAGTGGTTGAATCCAAATTTTTGTCTGATTCACCGTGACATGAAATCAGGTCTGATGAGATTGTGGAGACATTTATAGAAACATTCTAAATCGATCCCGGTTTTGTAATTCAACGGGCACGATCGCTATCTTTCATCTCCCTTTTCAAAGTTCGCTCCTTGGATGCCTCCAAGAATTTTAATAAAACCCGCTGGCAAGCAAGTGTACAAGGAAAGCTGCAGTACACCGAATCAAATCAAACCTGCAGATGATAGATGAGCAAGCGTAGTCAGTCTATAATATATCCTGACCAGCAACTCACTCCTGTGACAGCTAAAAAAAATGCCAATAGGCTTACAGGAACCAGAAAATGGAAACTTTTTCATTTTCTGAAGCCCTTAGTTTACATCTAGATTACTTTGCAAAAGTACTATCACCTCTTTTCTGTTTAATATCGTCAGGCTTTTTAGTCTATTTCCTGAAAACTAGTTCATATCCCTAAATACAATTACATGAAAATGATAGCCTTTTAAAATCAACATATTAGTATCAGAAAGTGTCTAAATTTAATCACTGGAGAGGTTAGAAGAAAAAAGTGTTTTGAGAAGTTTAAAGCAGAAATTGGTGAAAAGAAAACATATAAGCTTTGAAACTCTCAAAGACAATTCAATTTATTATCTGCAAATACACAAAGACATGACAGTTCACCCAAATCGAACTGCTTCACAATGAAATTATTTATCAGAGAAGAAGTGAAGGTGTCCAGCATATCTCTGCAGTAGCTGCAGAGATTCACAGTGCAGGCTGAGGAATCTGTGGTCAGAACAACTGTTCGTCACACACTCCACAAATTCAGATTTTCAAGCTAAGTGGTAAAAAGTAAGCCGATGGTGAATAAAGTTCACAAGAAGTGCAAGATGTTTAGGGTATATGGCAAGAATGTGCAAGAAAGCGTGCTGGTCATATGAGACCAAAATATAATGGTCACAAAAGGCAATGTGTGCTGATGTACATCACATCACCCTCAACATGCCTACGGCACTGTGAAACATGCTGGTGGCAGTGCTGTGCATTGGGGATGCTTCTCTTTGACAGGGAAAGGAAGTTGGTCAGATTTCATGGTAAGATTGATGGAGCTAAATCCAAGCAGAAAACCCGTTAGAGCCTGCAAGACTTGAGACTTGATGGAGGGGGCTCAACTTCCAGCAAGACATCCACCAAAAACATGCAGCTGCAGTGGTTGAGACCATAGTGTATTTGTTTTATGGTGCAGATCCAGTCAAAGATTAGCCGTAAATCACTATGAGAATATGTTGCAAAACTTTAAAATTGATGTTCAAAGGTGCTCTCCTTTCAATCTCACTGAGTATTAGCCATCTAACAAATAAGAAATTGTATACATTTCCATTTGTTGATGGAAAAAGATGGCAGAGGTTGTGGTTATGATGTATAAAAAGGTGAAGAAGTTTTTGGTGTCTTTTCCAAGGGACTGTATAAAAAAGTAAAAGACCAAACAGTGATGAGGAGATCTCTGTGGACAGTCAATGCCCTCTTGCCTAAATGCGCTGTTTTGCTTTGCGAGTACATCAGTCATGCGGCGCAGCATAGGGAACCAAAAGAAAAAGTGGTCGACCTGGCATTTACCTTTGTCTTTGAGAGCAAAGCAAATCAGCAGCTCCCCAACAAAGCGCTGGCACTTGGTTTGAGAGATACAGAGAGCTGAGCTCCCTGGAGAGCGGCAGAAAAATACCAGCTCAGCCCCACAGGGCTTTAAGCTTCCTTGGGAGTTTGTTAAGAAAGGCTGCATCGACAATCTTGGACTGGTGTAAAGCCTTACCGTCAGCGATGAGGTGCTCCGGCACATGTAAGATTACTCGGACTGAGAGGCTGCAGGCGAGGTGAGAGGAGTAAACCAGGCCGATCACGCAGCTGATGACACTGATGAGAGTCAGGGTGGTCTTATTGATAGGACTCCGCGGGGAACCTGCTGTTGGGAACAAATGGAATGGAGAGAAAGGAAGGAGATGGGAACAACAAACGAAACGTATATGAGAAGCAGTCACTTGTGTTTTTCTGGCAACCTTTAAACATAAATGTAAACTGTCACACACAAATACACACACTGCTCACATGAGGAGTTACTTCACAAACCGGCCTCTACCCACCCCACAGAAATGGGCTTAGCTCCCATAAAAGGGACCTTTGGATCAAAAAACAGCATCACGCCTTTGGGAGCTTTAGACTGGGCATGGCTCGGTGGTATAGACCTAAGGTTTACCTTTGAAGGGTTTTTAACATCCATGCTGGGATGTGTGAGGAAAATAGAAACACACCAAAATAATATGAAAAAAAAAAAAAAAACTGCTTAGAGGTTGCTTTGCAACCGACCCTGTTTCCTGTGCTCCCCTTTTTTGTCAGAGTGAAATGCTTCCCTTATCTCCTTTACTCCAGAGTGCAACACAGAAAAGTGGTAAACGTGACCGCATACCCACAGGAGGTATGCATTCATCCACACGCACGCACACACACACACACGCACACACACACACACACAACAAAAACCACATAATGACCTTGAATAAAGGTACTCAAACTTTGTCCAAAGCAGTTACTTTTACACTAACGCCAAAAATTCAAGATTAAATTGTCACTTTTAAATTACTTTGGCAAAGCTTGTTCTTTCAGATGCTACCCGAGGCTAGGCTTTACAAAGGCCAAATGGAACGGTGACCTTTTGTATTTTGCTCCTAACCAGTTGATGTAATCAAGTAACTTATCCGGAAATGGGACGCAGGGATCATCTCACTTTGCTGAACCTTTTTTTTTTTTTTCTTCCTTTTATCTTCTGGCATTGTGCCCAAAGTTCATTCTTCAGTTTTCAAAATGTTAGGAAAAATAAAAAATAAAAACTGAAAATCAGTCCCCATATAAATTTAGCTATTTTCGGAAAATGTTTCATATTGTATATGTGAGCAGGAAATGACGGAAAATAATTTCATCATGCCTCACAAATCAGTCTTTCCTCTGGATGTAAACAACGCAGTTGGGGCATCATTGCTACCACCTTGTTCTAATTAAAGATGTTGGCTACACTTCCGGAGGCTTCACAGTGTACGTGACACCTGTGCACATGACGGGAGGATAATTGGCTTGGAGGCTTTGTAAAGGCTTGTAACGCCTTTTGACAGCAGCTATTATTTTGAGGCGATTGTTTTGTTTTGTTTTTTTCTTCCTCCATCTCCCTTCCACAACCTATTACTGTACATCAAAGCTGCAAGGACAAGGCATGCTGACAGATAAAGCGTGCTCCACCACTTCACGTCGACAGCGTTTGCACAGGATCCTCCTTAGAAATAATATTTGTCCGTAATATTATTTCAAAATAGAGTGCTCTTCATATTGCAAGATGCAACAAATATTACATTTTTCCCCCCCAATGGGAACCTCTGATCTCATGATCTTGTTTGATTTGCATCAACAAGATTGAATGCAGATGCAGTGAGATCAATTTTACATGCTCACAAGCACTCTACACATTACCGTGTACGTATACACAATCCCTGTACGAGTCGAATTTATGTGTAAACACCAATTTAGAACCATCCACTGGCTACATGTACAGAGTTTACTTGTCATGCGTCGTGGCGGTGGCAATACCGTCAGTGGGATAGATTGTCTGTAGGTGTATGAGTCCTCCTTACCCCCAGAGCCCCACGCGCTGTTGGCGTTACCATTTCTCATACCTCGACTCCGGCGCCGACTGCGGTTTGGGTCAGTGTAAAAGGCCAGCTGAGGCTCGCTGTCTGCCTCCGTCCCAGAGTCCCCGTCTGGGTTCAAGAAAGTTGAACCCGCTGTTGGATTCAAACAAAAATACACCTCCAATGAAAAGGAAAAAGAAAAAAAGACGACTGGTAGGGGCTCGGTCCGCAAGATACCCTTTCAGTGACTGAAACGGAAGGGATGGCAGTCAAAAGTAAAAAATGTGTTTTTGTGTTGGAATAATGTGCAGCTCTGGGAGTTGTTAAAAGAAAAAAAGTGATGGAGTGGAGCTTCATACTGAGCCAACAATAATTTCAGTTTAATGGCATTTACGGTTATCGCATGAAAAGTTAGATAAAGGATCATAATTAAAGGCAGATGGTTCTCGCACTGCAGTAGTAATTTTGGTGTCTGATCAATCATTTTTTCATAAAGCTGTGACTTTTACTAAAGACAAATATAATATAACCAAACAATGTCTTGTTTATGGACATTAGGATCCTAAAGATATACAAGGAAAAGCTTGAAAGAGAAGGTTAAACACCTGTAGAAACTGGGGTGTACAGAGATACTGACACACACTGGTTTAAAAAATTTATAAATAACCTTTCTGCATACACAAGCATGAATGGCAATGCTGAGGCATTCCTCCTGGCAGATCAGTGTATTTCTGCAAATGACAGTAGGAACACTAGGAGCAGCCAGACGAGCTTGATTATTTTTTTTTCTCCACAGATCACCTGCTCCATATTTTACTGTCATAACGGTGACAGTTAAATACATATTTGTGTTATACATCAAATATGTAAAACACTTTTTTTAAATAAAAGTTACCTACTTCAGCTTTAATTGAAAAAACTTAAAACATAATTATAAGTAATACGAGTAACTCTGAGTCTTATGTTGTCTACATGTGAATAAGAACAAGTACTTGTCATGCTCTACACTTACCTAAAACTTAAATCTCAAAGATACTTTGATTTCGTTTCCAATTCTACCACTTGCTACAGAGAATTAAGATTGTTAAACTGAAGCTTAAAATCTTGTCTGCTAATGTAAATGTTCAATGTTTTTATTTAGACTTGGAGTAGACGGAAGAAAAAAGCTTAAATCAAGAAAGTTGGGGCTGAAATGGGGCGAAAATGAGATCTAGAGAACTTATCTATTTTTTGAGTTAGATTGTGTTGAGTAAAAGTAAAGTAATAGATTAAAAATTTGCAACATTATGCTTCAATTATTATTATTATTATTATTATTATTATTATTATTTTATTTATTGTATGCCATATGATTAATGATGGTCATAATTCCCAGCGCTCAATTTCAGCGAAAATAATTCCTATCTACTCAAAATGAAATACTTATTCTGCTGGAAAATGAATGAATACATTTGTCAAAGTTTACTACTGCAAATATGTTGGATGTAAAAAAAATAAAAAAGCTAAAAGGAAGATTAGCAACATGTAGAGACTCTAGTACTGTCCATCCCTCATCCACCAATCTTTATCATGTTGCACTTAAGACTTAAAAGCTTAGATTTGGATAACTAGCTATCAAGCAATTGAGCTAAATATATTCATCAGCAATGAATGGTGAAAAGCCATGTGTCACTTAACGCTGCATGACACTCAACATGAAGATATTTATGCATATATTGAACTAGGCAGCTTTATATTTGGAGTATACACTGCACTGATAATGTTAATAATGCGTTACTGAGTGTGTTTTAATTGAAGCATTGGCTATATTTACAGGGCACGTACCCAAAGTTGTTTACAAGTGCTTTTGGATTGCACAACGTTAAGAAGGAAATCCAATAAAGCTCCATACATGTTAGTGCCTCGGTGGGACTTAAGTGATTTGCAAATAAAATAATTCTGTTTCTGTATGACACCAGCTTAAAAATCCTGACCAAGACACAGCTTTTGATTAGACGAACAGAAAGTCTGCAAAACAATTGGGGGAGGAAATAGTTGGCAGTAATGTCAGAGTGGTAAACTTTGAACAGCTTTTTTATGACAGCAGCTTCATCAGCTTTTCAAGTTGTTGCTTTTAGAACAATATGCTCTGAAGATATGAATGTGCTGCATAAATATTATTGGCAGCCATGACTATCTACCAGCACAGATGTTAGCATAGCTTCACTTCACAAGAGGAAAGCCTTTTGTGGTGACACTCAGCAGCATTTCTCTCGACCGATTTAATAAACAGGCATTCATCATAGCACACTTTCAGTTCAGATGCTGTTTTTGCTGGAAGGAAACGGCATCCTCTGCATTTTTTTCAATTTATTGTCAAACCCTGCAATAAGAATGAAAGCTGCATTTTTTTTTAAATGGAGGAAACAAAAACATTAGGATGAATCTATTGAACTTAGAGAAAACTATAACTACAAGGCAAATGGGGAGATTACTGAAGTGTGGAAATGTCTTGAATATAAGACAATAACATGCAGACATAAAAAAAATCTTGTTTGGTGTAGAAACAAAACAGTTCACTGCATTTAAATTGCTATTCTAGCGGCTTTAATAAAACTACGTTCCAATTACAAATGATCTTTATTATTACTATGATTATTTTTAACAAAGTGGTTTCACCTAAAAGTACTCTCATCTATCTCTGCTCATACTATAATTCACAGAATTCAATCTAAAAGATTTTATTTTACACATTGCATTAATTAAATGTATATAAAAATGATGACATGGATAAACATTAAATTATTTAGATTTTCATGTTTTTGAGTGACAATATATACAATAATGTTGCAAAAATATTATACTCAGAAGAAAAGAATAAGCTACTCCATTTTCATCTTCGTGTCAAGACACGGATCAAGCTAAATTACTGCATATGAAACCTCTATATTTCACATACCTTGCATTTATTTATAATTATGAAATACTAAAGAGGGACTCGCAGCCCGGGCACACTTCTCTCGCCTACTCCATCACCTACTCATGTTCTCCCATTTGACAGCTTAGGTACTTGAGATTTTGAGAAGCGACTCTCGAGTCCATTAAAAGTGTTGGCATATGGAGCAAAGACGAGCGCCGGAGCATCCAAGACAAAACGAAAAAGCTTTAGTGCTTAACACACCTATCACACAAACAGAAAATGCCCACTGAGAACGACAATACATCTGTGTGCATATTTTATAAGAAAGATGAAAACTGTCGAGTGGAAACCCCGGCAACAGAAACTCAAAACTGCGTGAAGCAGATCTAATTTCCTGCTTAGACAACCTCATTCCTGTGCAGCTGGCTTTGGAGACATCTAATTTGCATCTGGAAGCACTGAAATTTCTGAAAGGGTGTATGTGTGTGTGTGTGTCGGTGTGTTTGCGTGTGCATGCCAAGCACCATAGATGGCAAAACCTCGAACTTTCAAACACTAAGACGATACTGTATCGCTGATACAGCAATTATAAGTAATGAAAACAGGGTTTTTTTCCCCACTTCATTGCATTCTATTTGTGCATACTTCTATCACAACGTGAAAATTTGCTAAATGTAACTGAATGAATCAAAAACAAATGTTTCTTTTATTTGCAGATAGAGCTTTTTTGTCAGACAACTGAATAGTTCAAAGCCACCAGCACAGATAACGGGCTTCTTGAAGCTCTCTCAGATACAGCTAAAGAAAAAAACAGTAACAAATGTGTTACAAAAAACATACAAAGAATCTCTGGGATGTTTTTTAAAGTAGGAGGTTGGCTGCAAAAACATCATTTTCAAGATTATGTGGATTGTGGTGAGAATGTATCTTAACTTTTCATAACATGAATAAATATTGTTTTCTGATTCGTCTTCGCTGAATAAGGTTTAATAAGTTTAATTACACATATTTGATTTGACTGTGCGTTTACAAATTTGTTGCTGAAAAAAACACATGTAATCATGATCTTAGTTAGTTATTGGTAACTAATTTTGTGCTGAATAAGCATATTCTGCTGAACTTTAAAAGTGTTGAAGTCAAATACATGTTAACAATAAGCTATGTTTGATGACATGCAAAGAAAACGTGTCCTAGACAATAGTTAACTGATAAATATTGAGGAGTCACCATATCAATATACATAAAATGCATAATAAATTGTGTATTGAGAAAAGTGAGGCAGCTTTTTCACATTCTCTTGCAAAAGTATCCAAAGTCCTTGGACACAAAAATCACACAATTAAATGTATTTTGCTGGTATTTTATGTGGTAGACCAACACAGAACAGCAAATAACTGAAATGTCGAGATAAGAATACATTGTTTTCAAAATACCGTTCAAATACAAGTTGGAATAGTGTGGCATGCAAAGACTCTGCGTCCTTGTAAACAACCTTTTTTTCTGCACATACAGCAGCAAGTCTTGAAGCGTCGCACACCCAATGACTAAATGTTTGTCTGCTTTTTTTTCTTACAAAGTAGCTCAAGGTAACTCAGTCCTTCTAAGAGGGGTGGAAGACAATAAACATCAGTTTTTAAAATTCCTTTTTGATTTAACCCCCTACATTGTATCTCTGGCTGTGTGCTTAGGGTCGTGTCCTGCTGTAAAGCGAACCTCCATCGTAGCTTCAAGCTCTCTGCAGCCTCTAATAGGTTTTCTTGCAATGCATTTACCCACAGCTAAAGAAAAGCATCCTTACAGTCAGATCCAAGCCAACTTCTGAAGGCAACTGGGTTTTCTTTTCTTTTTTGTAGATGTATCAGAGTAAAAGGGGCCATTTTCCACTTCACATTATCAACAACTTTGTGTTGATAAAATATGCTGCAGTGCATGTTTTTTGCTTTTAAGTTGACACAGTTTGACACATTTGTAGGGACATGAATATTTTTGCAGAGCACCTTAAGTCGAGCGATCTCCCAGCAAGCTAGCTTGTTAAGTTTGTGGCTTTCTCATGCTAGCATTATCCAGATTTTTCTACCAGCACGTGTGCATTGTTCAGACTGATTAGAAGCCCATATTTTCATGCCAACTTCTGTACACTTAAAAATTAGATCTACAATTTAACATTTTTATAAATACAGTGTAGTGACTTGTTGCACATTACATCTTGGGCCTCAGCTTTTGCTTGGAACACATTTCTTAGTCAGAGGTGGACATTGAGAGTAATTAAAAAAGGCATGGCACCAGCAAGAAGGAGGTTCAAAGTCTATAAATCCAATATTGTCAAGAGGCACCAACTTAACCAGACATATTTTCAAAAAGTCATGAAATATTAAGGAATTAAGGGTGGCTTATTTCTTAAGAAAGATGTGAAGATATTTTATTTCTTGGTTGTGTTCAGAAAAAGACTCATCTGCTGGCAACACTTTGTTGAGAAATTGCCTGGACCTTAATGTTTCTTTGTTCAATACGTCACAAATGCCAGCTTAAACCCCGTCTCTGAGAATTTGTTTCTCTTTTTAGTACCAAGTTGTACAGACTGGCAAAGCAAACACAAGTGTTGTTTACAGTTAATTCCAACCACACTGGAAGATTTCTGGGCATTGCAGGCTTAATTTTTCAACAAGGCCATTTGGAGGAGCGAGCAGCGCCCACTGTGGTTTTCTGTTTTGTATTTTTCAAGCATTCACTCTTTGCTCTCACCATTTACTATTGATTGAGAACCATTACCTGAAATGTGAAAATTGTCTCTTCTGAATCTGGCTTTGCTCTGTGCCTGGACGCAAATAAATAAATTACAAAAAAATAAAAAAATAAAAAAATAAAAATCAAGGTTTCTAAACCCAAAAAGTCCCAATGGTCATGTTGTTGTTGTGATGCATAAAACATTATTTGAAGTGCTAGTGAAATAAATAGAATGGAGCAACAAACTGCTGCCTTACAATTACAGCAGTTTCAATAACTCCATCTAAAGATGCCTTGACCTTTTTCATTTGCTTATAAATAAGCTTTAGATTTATTTGGGCTACGAGAAAGTCACTAGAACGACGAGTAAAGGTTAAGCTACCTAAAAATCTATGACTTGAAGTCGTCACTTATCCCTCAAATGTAACCGTTGTCTTTAGTTTGTGTTAATACTTTGTACTGTGGTTACAAAGTATTGGCCTGGAAAGCATGAAGTGAGCATGAGTAGGGATGGAATGTTACAACAAAGTAATAATGATGGAAAACAATTCAAGTACAACACAACTGGCAATAAAATTACAATAAAAAAGTAAATGGCACATTCACGCTTCATTCATGCAAGATTTCCTCAGCACTTCAATGTTTTGAGAACAATCATCACTTTAATGGCTTGACTGTCACAATCAAAATCATCATATGCTATAATTTCAAAATTTTTTTCAAAATAATCTCAAGGTTATTACTAATTAACTCTTTTGAGTATTATAAAGTCATAACATTTCAATCCATTTGGGCATAAATATTGTATACAACCACCAACTGTGATCCTTGATAACCCACCTTGAATAACGTGTGAAATATGGGGTACCTACTGAAACTGCTTGAAATGATGTAGAAATTACTGAACAACTCAAGAAATAAGTATGAATTCAGAATTTGACATGAACATTTTAGGCTAGAAACTGATATTTAATGGCTATTATCACTCGCCTTCAGTCATTATAAGAGGACCCAATAAGTGAATGAACTCTTTCTCATTTTGTAGGCTTTATAATATAAAAACAACTACTGGTATCACATTTTATAGAAAAAGCCATGTTCAATTTCTACTACAGGACATAGAAAGCCATTTGAATGAATGTATCATTTGTTTGTTTCTTGAAAAAAAGTGACAGTTTAAAAATCTGTTGGACAGATTTGGACAGTAATGTCCTGACGAATGCAAAAAATAAAAGAAAAATAAATTATTGTGTTAAAAAATTGAAATGAATTGATTAAAAACTTATGCCTGCCATTTTTAATCTATATTGAATTTTGGTCTAGTTAAGCTGGAAATCTATAGTTAAATTTGAACATCACAATGAAGGTCAGAATTATTACCCCATGTTTATTTTGAGTCAGTATTTTCTACTACATGCTTAATGTCTTTGCCACTGTACCAAATCCCAGAGCTACGTTGTCTTGTTTTGATTTATGCAATTTAGTCCATATTAAGGTAACGATATGTATATGGTAAATAAATTGTTTTGATTACAAAAAAGTCCATGACAGCACCCATGCGAACTTTACCACTTTACATTTTAAGTTAAACAAAAAATGTGCTGTCACTCGACAAAAGAACAAACAAGTTTAACTGATTTTTTTATGTTTGTGATTTACAGTCTTGACCAATCACCTGCTTTCAGCAATTCCTTATTTATGAAAGGTTAAAATATATCAGAAAGATTGTAGACAGCATAAACTGCACCAACAAGAGAAGTTTTAGAAAGAAAGTTACATGAGGTGTAATTTGTCAGAAAACAAATCAATTAAGTTTTCAGTAAAACTTTTCCCAACCCTAGTTTGACTACTACAGTTGGTTTTTTTTATGAATCTGTAACCTTTATTAGAACATGTACTCCTTTCAAAACGACACACAGAACTTCTATTTGTTCAGATTTTTACCTGACATCATCAGTCTGTAAAGTTTTTTCTGGTCTGGTTTACAGAAAACGCAGCCGTGACTCACCTCTGGTGTTGCTGGAGAGACGTTTTCGTTGGCTAGTAGATGTGTTGTGTGGTAGCAGGGTGTTTTGCTGGTGATTGCTGTCTAATGGGCTCGTGGCAATGATGTTGTCCTTGTATTTGTTCATCAGGGCCAACTTGGTGTTGTCATTCACTGCAAACAAGTGGAAGGTAACTACAAACACTTCAAAATTGTGGTTTTGACATTTTTCAATGCCAGTTTTAGGGAGAGAAAAAAAAAAAACATCAATGCTACGAAAAAAGCATCCGGCTGTTCACTGGGTGAAAAGTCAACGAGTCTAAATTGAAGTGTGAGAAAAGCTGGCATGAAATTAAAACTAATTAAAAAAAACTGTTGAAGCATATGTAAGACTCGGAGGAGGAAATTATACATTTCTGTAAATATTCTGATAAAGGCTTCAGCAAAAACACTAAGACGGTGATTTTATAGAATTACATAGCAATAATTGCGTGTTTAACTGATTGTTTCATTCTAGCTAAGAGAATCCTTTGCTCACACACTCAATAATTCTTCATTAAAAGTTATTTATGATACACAAGATCTATATATGTTAACAAAGGAGATGCAAATGTTTTTGTGCTTATGATGAAAAATGAAACGGATAAAAATACTGCCTCCAGCTGCGTAACAATAAGCTTTAGACAAAAAAATAATGAAGAATAATTGCTGGTGACAAACACCGCCAAATATATTCACATCATTTTTGTTTACTTGTTCATGAAGGCATAAAATGATAACCATTCGAATGCCAAAGGTCATGGCCATTTTCCAGATAGGTCTATGCGTTTGTTTATTCAATAGGAATTCAAATGTCATTTTCTCAGTGACCTCTACAGTTTTCATATCTATCAACACTCTGCACTTAGCCAGTGGCTGGTACTGTCTGTTTCTCCAGTTTCACGCGTTACCCATCTGAAATGCATAATGCAAAGGATTACTTTGCTTCCATTAGCTGCAGGGTTGGACTATTTGGATCTTAGAGGAACAGTGTGTGTGAGCACTTTCACCATAACTGATCACTTAATGAGTCCAGCCAGTAAATTTGAAGCTTATTTCAATTCACAGCATATACCTGCCATGGAACGGCTTACCGGAGTCGGGCTGATGGAGGAACAATAAACGCTCTGAAATGGATTGCAAAGAGGTCTCTTGAATATTTCCAATTTAAAAGGATTGTTTTTGAGGAAAACAAAACAGGCGTTTTCACGACTCAAAGCCAAATGATGAAGATAGAAACTGCACACGTTTGCAAAACTGACGTTTAACCAATTACTGTTGACCTATGAAACAAAATAAACCTTTTTGTTAAAGAAGAAATCTGATCAAATTAATTCTTATTAAAAGTGCAAGATAGTTATTCCGATTAAACATTCACTTTAATTAGTTGCCCTAATTAAAGCGAATGTTTGCGGCATCAAATTTGTTTATTCTTGTGTTAGTAATGATCCAACAAATACACATTTGCATGAGAAAGACTTTTTTTATCTTTGGGCATTAATACTGTAATAACAATATAGAACCGCAGCTCTATTTCTGTTAAATGGAACTGTTCTTGTCTGTGTGCATACACAGAAAAAAACCTTGCCTGCACTGTATCCCTTAAAAAAAAAAAAAAAAAAAGAATAAATAAATAAATAAATAAAACACATGGGGTTGGAATTTTCAGAGCTAAAAATTATGCCATGTTAGTGGACTCACTCATTCATGAAGAAAACTGAACTTGCAGTTGGAGGCAGCATCCTAGTGCCAACAAAACAAATTAAAATCCCCAGCAGGAATGACAATGTGTTGAGGGGTTCAGAAAGCTATATTATTTCACAAAGGACTAATTTGTGAAGGGGGTAAAATGTTCTCAATTTAGGAGGAATAGAGTTTAAACAACTGGGTCAGTTTGTTGCTATCAAGCTTTCTCTGGGAAGCTACAGTTGAGCTAATAGCCTCACAAAAACGACTAAAAGTTACAAGGAGAATATTGAACACTGCATGTCTGAAGCAGACAAGAGACGTCAAGGCATCAAATGAAGCATAACTATGGTTGAGCAGTTATTGCCTAGCTTTTTGAAGAAAAAAAATAGAAGGCATAAAGATCTCTATTGTAAGCATTGTTCACTAAATGTCAATTTGATACCTCAGAAACCATGTTCATTCTGCCTAGTTGTTGGGGTTTTTTCTGCTTAGTAGTTGAATATTTTGTGCCCTGATTAGTTGTTGGCAGTCACACTTTGTGGTTGGTTTATTGGTCACAGGGATGGGGATTTGTCCCTAAACCATTGGTTTTCGGTTGGTCTTTCAGATCACAGTCGCCAGGCTAATCTACCGTTTCACACGCATAAGCGTTGTTTTGGAGTTGGAGTGGTTAAAAGTCACTTCTACTATTGTGTCATGTGGAGAGGACAGCTGTAAGGCTTGTTTTTATCCCGCTTCTCTGAAAATGGGTTTACAGTCTGAGTCATGGTTCATCACTTCAGTATGGGGTCAAACAATAATATAGAGAACCTAATTTTAGATATCACAATTTACACCAACTATTGAGAAAATATACAGCGAAATGATTTTGAGGTCATATCGCTGAGCCCTAGGTCTTAGTTGGGTAAAAAATACTCTTAAAATATTTATTTATTTTTAAAGAAGAAAATGCTACTTTGTTGTACCATATAAATTATTTGCTGCTCTAAAAAATCTAAACAATAAAACCAGGATAAATAAACAAAACTAAAGCACTCTTCAGAGCTAAGTGGAACTCAGTCAAGGACTAATTTAATGTGTGTGTTTGTGTCTGTTACTGCAAGTATCACTTGTGAAAATTGCAGAAAAAAAGCAATCAGGACCATCAATGCCAACACAAAGACTGTGGAAGACAACGTTTAAAGGCTTAATAAAAGTCTTATTGTCCTGATAGTACAGGACAATATACTTTGGGGAGTTTTATTAGAAATAGCCATGCATGTCATAGCGAACAAAATACAGCATGGTTCTCTTTTTTTTGTTTTTGTCTTCAGTTTCAGATTTGCTGGCTTAGTGTCTGACCATCTGCTAGAGTAAAATTGTGCTTTTTTTTCAGCCAACCTTTTATGATAAAGTTGTACAAAAAAAGTCAAATTTTTGGAAAAGACGAGATATCGTCACATTCCTAATACAAAAAAGGTTTGAATATTTCAAAAAATTACAGGGAAACACTTTGAAGAGCATCAAGATGTTTGTTCTACATCTGATTTGTGTTACAAGATGTTTCAGAAGAACTAAAACTTTTTCCCATGCTTATCCCATCTGTTCTGTCTTTTCTGCTCTGGTTGTTTCTGCAGTCTACTAACCCGGTGTGAGGTCCATATTATTCTTGTCATTGCAGCCCTGAAGGGAGTCCAAGGTACGGGTGACTTGACTGGCAAATTCCTCCCCGCCGTTCATGCACTCTCGTTGCAAATGGTGACGCAGGTCTGTAATGTCGTACTCGTACCTGCAGATGACACTGAATTCAGTTACCGCTGCAATAAACTGACCTAACTTTAGATTTCCAAAGTGACATGTCTCTAGAAGCTTTTCTTATCAGCCTTAGATTCTAAAATAAGCCCCTCCTAGTCATATTTGAACCTGCTCGGCATGTACCCGTCCAAAATTGGTGTCTCCCGGATGCTGAGGGTGCCACCAGAGTTTGGCCCCTGACCCCTGGAGTTCCTTAGACTTTCCCGTGCTTGGCCTCCCATCAGCACTGATGGGATGTAGTGTATCTCATTAGCCGCCTCAGCGCTGGCACTCTTTTGGGGCTGAGGGATGCGGCGTCTCTTACACCAGCGCCTGCGGGTGTACAGGATCAGGACGAGGCACAGGACGGACAACAGAAGGGCGATCATCCCACCCTGATGGGAGGAAAGGGGAGAGTTTGGAGCAGGGACAGAGAACCAGGGGAGGGGAGATGAAAACAGTGGGAACATAGTCAGAAAATCCAGCCAAGGCAAAAATAGATCAAAGTCAAACTCAGAGAACTGAAGCCATGGTTTACTAAAGGATTCAAGCTACAATTTAATGAATAAAGCATAAAATGTTTTACCAGATCATAGTTCAGATTCTTATTATTCTACTTTTGAACACAGACACTACAGAACATAACTTTTGAAATTATTTTTACCAAAACAGGAACAAGTGAAAGGCATCAGCAGCCAAAATTGCCATGACCAATGACATCAATAATACACCAGCACCTGCAGCCTTAAAAGCAGCAATGTCACAGGTTGGGAAACGGAAGATCATCATGATCATGATTGTGTTTGTCAGGTTGACACCAGGGGTAGAGCCATGAACAAATGACTCATAAAGAGATGTTACTGCGGCAGTAACAATGTGCAATATCAAACTAAGCTTTTTATTTGCTTTTTGCTTTATCTAACACCAAGAAAAAAAAAAACATGATCGAAACTAATTGTAATTTTGAAAAAAAAAAAAGAAAAAGAAAAAAAAAGACTTATTAAAACAAATTTTCACTACAATTCCTCAGAGACCTTCAGGGTGCAGAAGATGATTATTTCAACAATCCTACAATCAATTGACTTTAATCCTTATAAAAATGTTCTACAAGCTGAATTATCCAGGAATCACAGTTAAAAGTTAACAGAAGAGGGAGAATGTTTAGTTGTCAGCTTCCTTATCTCAGCTGATGCTCCCTTTCACAAATGTATCCTAGATAGACAGAATGTACTTTCTATGAAGAAGGCAAAATACAAAAGGGAAAACAAAGTTACTAGTTGACATAACAGAAAATAATGTCAACTGGAGACTTGACTTAATTATTATATTGTCTATGGCTTGTCCTTGCAGGATGACTGGGGTCAGGTATGCATATTTCAGCGGTCATTGGATGACCGCTGGAATGTGTACATGCACACATATACAAAGAGACAAGTATATGTGTGCATGTATTTTTTGTTTGTTTTGTTTTTGTCCGAAGGGTTATTTAGAAAGACCAATTAACCCAGCCATCATGATTTTGGACTATGGGAGGAAGCTGCAAAACTCCACGCAGAAAGACCAGAGGCTGGAATTTGAATCCTGGGCCTTATTTTTACAAAGCAACAGTGCTGCCAACTGTGGAAACGTGAACGTCATCTGCGATGGTATATATTAGCTCATTCCATGTATATAGTGTAGAGAGGACTGATAGCAAATGATTGGGTCAGGTCACAGGAGCACTTCCATCTGGATTTTTTTCTCTCTGACTTAATGACTTGTGAGACACTCCACGGGGTAAAGGCGATATGGCGACATCTACACCCACAGAGGGCTGAGAGATGGTACAAGATGGACAGATGAAGGGCGATGATCTTGCCCCGAGGACAGGTTAGTAGAGAGGACAGAAACTGAATCAGACAGAAACTGGGGAGGAAGTGAGGCAGCGGCAGGAACGAGTAAAAGAGAGCTCTGAAACGGCGAGTCTAGAGTCAAAAAAATCCTGTCAAGAAGCAGGATATGGATCAAAGTCAAGACAGGTCAAAAGCACCGCCTTTGGAAACACAGGAGAATGCGAGAGCAATTGTCAGCTTGATAATGTCTTTGTTGAATATAGGGAAGACGGTTCGTCAAATGCGTTGACCTATTCTGTTTCTAATGCCATTATTTGCATGTTTAAGGTTATTTAAATGATGATGTGGAGTAGAAACATGAAGTGTGGGACTAAAGGTATGTCTTAAGGGCATAACATTACATGTTCAGCGTGTGCAGTTTACCTCTTATGCATGCCTAATTTGATGCTAGCAGCAGGGCAACTAAATGAATAAAAATGAGATACATTGTGCAATTTGGAAAATGTCAAACAGAGTTATGAAAATGTCAAGGTGACAGTACGGAGAATCAGACAGCAGCAATTTGCCACTGGAGACTGATGTATTTTTAAAGAAGGGAATGAATCCCTTACAGCAGAAATGCAGAAAATATCGAGCAAACAAACCACATGAGTTCTCTCTTTGGCTAAATGCTAAAACTTCTGACTTTTAGGCTGGGCTATTGCAATGTCTTAATTTGTGCATAACATTCTCTGAAAAGCCCCCCACTGATCCTACACGCAGCGCCGGCTCTGGAGAAAAACCAAAAGGAGCCACAATTCTCTGACTTATTTTCTTTGTGCTTGTTTTATTTACTTGCAAGTTACATAAGACACAGAAAGTAAAACTTGGTTTAACTACCTCTCAGCGACTATTTCTTCATAAATACATGTCCAAATTGCTGTCAGTGACTTTGTATTTTTTAGCAAAAAGAAATTAATTGACATGATTTCAGAAAGCAACAGAAAAAAATTAAGCAAACCATTATAAGCCTGATTAAAAAAAAAAAAAAAAAAAAGTAATGGCTTGATCAGAAAATGATAACCACGATTAAGTGAAACTAATTTACAGGGAATTAAATTAAAAAGTTACCAAATCAGATAATTAAGGGAGGTATTATGTGAAATCAACTTTTTTTAAGCTATGTATCATGTTATGTTAGTCCCTCATCCCACCTGAAATGTGGCTTTGCTCCTTTTACGCATGTTTGGGATTTCAAACATGCGTAACATGTATGTTTGACCCCCCCCCCCCCCAAACATGGGGGGGGAGGGCATGCCAAAAGAGCTACAACAACTGAAGGTAACACAGTTATCTGATTGGCACTATGTGTCTGGAAAATACATAATACTGCCCCTTTAAAAGAAAATTATGGAATATGATCATGCAAACTTGGGTCTTAATCAGTAATTTCCATAAAAGATCCTTTTGCCCAAACATATTAAATGCTAAGCTTGAATAAATCTGAATTTCTATTACTTATATTAATTTAAAATTGCAAAAGGAGAGGCCTATTTGCATGTGTTGTTTGCTTAATCTGCCCTGTCAAGGACATTAACAAATGACTCTATGATATGGGCCACTTATGCAGTAAATCTGCATACAGACTGGTCAGAAAGGAGACTCGAGTCATTTGGTTTGCGATAATTAAATGTTCAGCTCTCTGCAAGTCACCGATAATGACCCCTATCGACATTCACAGAAAACAATTACTCCACTCCAACTAAAATTACTCTGTGGAAAAACAAAACAAAACATAGCACACAAAGAAACTGCATTTTCTCTCTAAAAAAGACTTAATTTTGAGAATATGTAAAGCTACACAATACAAAATTATTTGCAATGGATCAGTTCAATTAAATTAAGTAGAACTTTTTTCTTTGTGTTAATCAATATGTACATTAATCAAAAGCTGTATTAGAATGCTTTATTGAAAAGAGGTATAATTAAATACATATAGAGAAGTGCATTTGAAATGCACACATTAGCCTCCATCAATTAATTATTCACTACTGATTTGCAATCACTGAATAAAATACTGCATGTGAAATATCACCAAAATGACTCATTTTGCCATGTAGGCTGCTGCATGGAAAAACATATCAAGAAGCGAGAACCATCCAGTCCTGTCACATGTTTAAAGTATGTGGGTTGTTTTTAAAAGTGGATGTAGTTTGTATAGTGTGTGCATGCTGGGATCAAGGGTATAGATTTATACAGAATTCAGAATAGTGTATATGACTTTAGCTGTGATATCCCATCTTATTTAATTTCCCCTCCATATTTAGGAATCATCTGACCAGCTGGGTATGTTATCACCAACCTCTGAGTGTCCCCAAGAGGTCAAATAATGATATGCTAGTATCAATCTGAAACTTGCCAGCAGCTGGAGCCACACTAAGCATTTATCATCCAGCATACTGTTGCATGACATTACTTTCTATAAATGTTATTTCAACTTTTATTATTGAGTTATGTAGCAAAACTTGCATAAATGTCAAAGGCTCTAAAGCTTATACTACCACATCAGATGTGTGGAGAACTATTTACAAGAAACAGTGAGCTGCAGGGCAAATGTGAAATAGTTTGATGAGGCATACCTTTAGTGGCATTTTTGTGATATTTCTAGTAATCAATTGCACTATACATCCAACCAAAATTAAAAACATTTCATAAGACACTGTTAGTTTCAAAGGTTGCTTATAGGATGAGAGAAAGTTGGTGCCGACCAGGATATTAAAGGGTAAAAAAGCTACACATTTCTAAGCTTCATGTTCCAAGTTTCAAGGAATATGAGTTTAATAACCTCCTTGGATCAACACAAACATTTTTCTGATGTAGAGAAAGTAATGTGGACCTTAGGTATTAACTTGACTGTAACACTGTAACATGCAAACCTGGATTACTGATATATAATAGTAAACCCATGCAAACATCATAATCCGAACATTGTTATATTTAAATGCACATTAAAGAGCACATTTGTAAATATAATGCCTGAAACAAGTTACAAAGAATAATGGATGGCTAAGCAGCAGAGCACATTCGTGTGTGTGTCAAAAGTAATACAAAAAGCGAAGGCTGTAAGCTTTACGACTTGGTCCCAAAACAGCTTTTCACCTTTATAGCAGCCATTAAAAGATCTGTTTGCAAAGCACTTGGCATCTTTCACAACATTTTGGACATTGCTGATTTTCCAATAACATAAGCATGCCATCTACATAAATCGTGTGAGACAAGATTTGCTCAAACTAAAGCAAAAAGTTGTCCTTACAGTCTACAATAATCAATAACATGTAAGCAGCCAACACAAAACCAACACCTGCTGTAGGTTTTAAAATTGAGAAGACACCAAATTTTGATCATGTCCTCAAAGCATTTGGAAAAAAATACAATAAAAACACTAATTTAATTTATAAACTGAAATATATTTGAACTGAAGCGTAAAATATCTTTGCTATGGATTGAAATAAAAACAGACTTTTTTGTAGTTTGCCTTAAAAGTACATGAAATCAAAACTTTTATGTTACAAATTAAACATTGCTTTCAGTAAACAATTTTAGTTGTGCCTAATTTATTCAACAGTATGAAAATGATACCAAATGTACAGATACAATCCTAAACGGCGCCCTTTGTGACAGAAAAAAGGAATGGAGTAACAGATGGTAAGCCCCCCACAAAGCCCTGATCTAAACATCAAGGAGTCACAAAGGGATTAGATGAAGAGATTAACCCTAGCCAACTCGACATAGCATGATTGATTACAGTTTATTTGAAGGAAATCACCAAATGACCATTGGGGATATTTTAATGCATTTAATTTGATAAGCATACAATTTAAAAAGTCTACAGTCTCATTCTCTAAAAACATCATTATGGAAGTCCACACCTGTGTTGCAACATATGACAGAGTCTGCACTAATTGAAACGGATCCATATGTGTGAAAAATAATCCATTTCACAGAGTCGTGAGTGTGAAGGGATTCCAAATTAGAGCCTGAAGATGATCGGAGTCTTTATTATTTGGCAACATCTGGAAGGTTTGGATTTAACACTCGTTTGTCATTGTTGATGGCAAGGTGATTATGTTAAAATAATGTAGTGGCTGGCTGACATGACTGCAATGGTTTATCAGAAACTGAGCAATCAGTTTGTCTTCAAACAAGCATATAAAAAGTTTCATGAAATCCCTGCTTATTTTTTTAGAGCCTGCAGTAGCAGAGGATAGGAGAGCATTGAAATGCATCCAAAGCAAGACATTTCAATGCCTCCATGCAATGCATGGAAGGCACCTATTACTCTGCACCTCAAAATGCCTGCCGCTTCCTTCCACCATTTATGTGGCTCGTACCGCTGCGTGCACACCACAATATATATATCAAAACATGCGGCTGGATCTCGGCATGTGGGCTATTGGTTCTCTTGGCATTTCGAGTAACCATGGCGACGTAATTAGTGAAAAAACGAGCCAAATTCAAATAAAAAAAATTCTAACTTACACTGTATTGTTTCAGTAAGGCTGCGTTCACACTGCAGCCTGAAGTGACCCAATTCAGATTCTTTTTGACGTAATGTGACCTGTATCTGGTCTTTCCATGACAGTCTGAACACCAAAAGTCGGATTCTTTTCAAATGCGACCCATATCCAGTACGTATCTGATTCAAATGCAACCTAACGTCCAAGTCGTAATCCTCCGAAATGAACGTCACTGATAACCCACAAATCTCATTATTCTGCTTCCTGATACGCGCAAGTGGGAAAAATAACAACTGTGACGGACTATGTGAGGATTAAATTGTTAATTTAGTATTAAGAGATGAGTGTTTTTTTCTAGTAACGAACTGCCACGAAGTATAAATCAGATTTTTACTTTTGCACTGAGTGTTGAATGGCAGCATTTAGGCTAACATTAGGATTTTGGCAAATTTTAGCTTATACACTAATTATAACATACTGAATTGAGTGATCCCATGTTGCTCAACATGCTTTTTTTTATTTTAAAGTTTAGTTTATTTTTAAGTTTAGAACATCAACTTAACTATTTAAGTGTTTTCTTTTGAGTCTGCCAAGCTTTAATTTCTACACTTTTGTAACTCGATCAAAAGTTGTATTGACTTTAAAATACGAATTTTGAATCCCGAGTTTTCTAATCCACATGAATGTACCAATAACTTACAATTTTGCTGTGCTAAAGAAATTTCATAATGATAATTGTCATGACATCATGAAAATAAACTTGAAAATTACCGTCCATCAGTAAAATGTTTTCTTTCTAAAAGAAGACTTTAAAGCCAGAGAAATACTTTAATTAGCATACCGATGGCATATATTTCTAATATGCAGGTTTTAGGATTCTTCATAGTTCAAAGTTCAAAGGTGAACATATCAATAGCTATTAAGCTAAGGTTTACCATTAAGCACATCCACCACATTATTCCTCCCTGAGTAAACTAGAATAGGAAGCCAAATGTCAAGTACCTCAAAAGGTTCTCAATCAAATAAACCTCGGTGACAAATGCAATTCAAAACCATCAACCCGCATTAGCACCCTTGAACAGAGGCGGAACATACAGGCAATATGGAAAAAAAACTGTTTAATGTCAACATTAGTTGAAATCAAAGTGGGGACTAAGTGGACTGTGTTCTCTTATACTGCCAATAAAACTAAACCACACATCAAGGCATGCCTGCGCTCCAACCCCATAATCCACTTACTAGCGGAAGGGGATGATGTTGTAATGGCACCAGCGCTCCTTATGACTTGCACTGCTGTCATGCAAGTCCAGAATAGAGAAGGCAAGAAATGGCCTTCCTCAATCTGACAGAGCAGACATTGTATTAGAGCTGAGCTATCAATCTGTCACTTAGTTTGTGGATGTTAGGCATTGAAAATCAGGAAGACAGAAACATCTGCACTATCCGCCAGCTACAAGAGAGCAAGAGGAAGGTTGTCTCTCAGAATATATGAAATTTGATATTTCTACCAGGAACACTGATTAAGTTTCATATCAGGTCACATAGTTCAAATACTGAATCCCTGATTTGGTATTGCTGTGATTGATTTCAAGGGTGACATCTAAGATTTTTTGTTTTGTTTTTTTTGTTTGTTTTTTTTGTCAGTGTGCCATCAATATATTAGAATTTTTGAATGTTCTGGTGCTGATTTTTGACATTGAACAAACGTAAAAGTCAAAAGTCTATTTCACACACTTTCCACAAGGTTTCCTGCACTGGAAATGAGAATTAATGAGAGGACTGGCTTACATCATTTGATTCAATTTGGTGTATTTGATTGAAGCTAATACAGCATAAAACCAGACTCTTTGTGGTGATGAGATATTAATGTGAACCGTGTTATGGTTGCATATGTCACTGTGAAAACTCAAAATGGTTGAAAGACATTTACAGATCACGTAATGTATTTAAATCTATTTAATAAGATTAGGATTCCTGTACGTATAAAACAAATAGGGGTGTGCTTTAACTTGCAGAGTAAGGGCACATTACTTAAAGATCTTTAACAAGTCTAATGAGAAGCAAAGCAGCGGGAATGGGGACTGAAGTAGGGAAGTGAGTTGGAGGAGCAGAAAACAGAAGGTTTAAATGGCTGTGAGGATGATCGAGAAAGTGGTGTGAAAATTAGTAACGAAGAGCAGGTGGTGAGTAGCAAACTTTGAAGAACATAAACCACAGGAGGGAGTTCTGACTGATATAAAAGGCACAAAAGTTCAAAACAAAAATTCAAAGAGAAGAGCCCATGTAGATCTAATTCCTATACTTAAATGGGTGTCATTCTTCGGCCTAGTACACTTTACTGATATTTTGATACATGGTTATACCAGTTTGACACATGCAAATTACTTTGGTCACACTTAAAATGAATATACAAATTAAACCTATCAAAACTCACTTGAATGTCCACACAAAATGATTAAAGAAACAACAAATTCAATTCCACGAGTCTTTAAAAACTGATATATACCATATATATTAGAAACATGTAACTAAACCATATGTCATACTACTTTTAGAAGAGAAGATGTTAATGAGGCTTCATGTTACTTTTAGACAGGAGGTGAGACGACACCAAAGAGGGGAGCAGCAACTTTAAATGCACAAGTAACATAGATTCTGACAGGAAATCAAAGAGACTCCGCGGTCAGTAATGCCTGCAAATGAGTGGTTGCATTGTCTAAAAACATCCATCACAGGTTTGGCTTTTAACTCATCAAATCAACACAACATCAGGGTGCAGATTTTTGCAATTGACTCTCCACATTGTCAACGGAAAGATTTTAGCTGCATTCATTGCTAATGTGTTTATTTGATTTCAGAAACACAGCTACTGAGAGAGGGGGCATCATTTTAGAAGACCATGGATTGGCAATATTATTGGCATATATCGCAATGACAAAAATCAGTTACAATTAATCCCCGATTTGTAGCCAAAAATGGGATATTTTCCTGGAATGAGTGAAGCTGCTTCATATATCAGATGAATGAAAAAAAAAAAAAAACTCTGCAAGCAGTGCAAGGAAAATATAATGCAAGTATTTTATCTTGCTCTAAGGATCAATTTGCTTACAAACCAAATGTGTATTTATATGTAGTGAAAAGTAGAATAGCAGTTATAGTTATTCGTGTGAAATGAAATTGATAATTATACTTGCCACATAAGGGAAAAATGGGCAAAATCACAAACATTTAGATTAGTGAAGTAACAGTAATGGTCTAGTATTAGTCACCCTGCCATTAAAGTGACTGTCGTCCTGGTACTTTGGAACTGAGTAATTATGCAGGAATGAATAAACCAGTTGCAGAATATTCTTGTTGCCTTCAGACAAAACTGTTTGGTAACAAAGCTGTTGAACTAAATAAATGCCCTTTTTTCCCCCACATGTACATGCAGTCCTACAGGAGAAAGAAGGAAACATTCCTGCTGTCATTATGATGTTTGCTGTTATCCACTGTAACGTGGGCTACAACTATAAGTGATAATACAATCATGAACAACAGAATAGCACAGTGGTGTGCTAATTAGACCGATGCCTTATAGCGCGACGTCTCAGATTCAACCTTTGCTTCACAGTTATAGTTTTCCATATGAGAATTCTCTATTTTTCTTTGTATGTTTTTATTTCACTTCCTAATTATACTTCCTGCACAAGTTACAGTATCACATAAACACAAACTAGTCTGAGTGCATTTAAGTTCTGAATGTGGTATTGCTACAAACATTTAAAGTTTCAACTACTAAATAAATTACAAATCAAAAAGTATTTGTTATACTTGTCCATGTGTGACTAATGCATTTGGTTGACGGAAATGAGAGTCGGCAATACATGATGTTTGCACAAATACTACTAAAAGTTAGAGACTTTTAGTTTCTAACTTTTAGTACTTTTAGAAAGTACTAAAATTACTTTCTAAAAGTAATTCTACTTTTAGAAAGTAAAATAACTTTCTAAAGTAGCACATGCCTGGACATGTGCTACTAATGTCCAGGCATTAGTAGCACATGAACTCTGTAAAACTATTGGATGTATGGTTATTATTAACATTAATAACCACAGTGATTGCTGAATTGTGATGAGACAGAAAGTCTTGTTCCCTGAAAAAGATGGTGCCCAAAATGTTTTTTCTTCTCACTAGCTTAAAAAGAATGAGTTTAACATACACAAACCACTCTTTTTTAACCACAGGTGTAGCTACTTAAATTCAGTAATAATATTTCTAATTTTCTTTCCCTCCATCCAATGTCTTTGGCTTATCTAAAACCGGATTGGACGGTCAACACCTTATATTGTGTTTACTGTCATTTTATTTGTTTTTGGCGTTTCTATTTTTTCTGCTGTTACACGTGAATGTTTACGATGTGGGTTTAATAAAGTATGTCAATCAATCAAGTCAAGCAAGCAAATTTCATCCACACCAGACAATGACGCCAGGGAGATTTTTAATGCTGAGGGTCCGATGATATGATTTCAAAATCTAGACATTAGCTTAGACTTGACAGTTTTGTTCTCCAAGACCAAGTAAATATGCTGAAAGGATAAAACAAGAGAGCCTTCCTCTTCAAATAAGATAAAAACTGCTTACATTTCTTGTCAAACCCTGGCTCCCTGAAATCTGAACTATCCCTGAAAAAGCAAGTTGTGAAGATTGTGACGAATTTGCATCTCAGCAACAAGTATGACACGTTTAATTTCTGATTTTAATCCGTGCAAAAGTTAAACAGATGTGCTTCTAGTGCTGTTAAACAAATGTGTTCATGTCACTGAAGAACTCCATGAATGTCTTATTTAACCCTATTAACATTTATTGATTAAATGCAATTGCCTTGGGATTTGACCTTTTAGTCCTCAGAGGTGAGAATAACCACAGTGAGACAGCAGCTTCAATATTAGAAAACATCAAAAGGGCAGAGTTGCTAATTCTCAATAGCTTTGAAGGGGGTTCTATATATTTCAGATTAAATTGGTTATGAAAATGAAGAATCAATTTTCCTTTTAGGAGAAAACAAGTCTGGCATCTTTTACACTTTAATAATATTCATGAGCAGCCCAAGCAGCATATAACAATCTAGCTCCTACGCAAGTGTGGTTCATTATGAGCTTGCTGGTTGTTTTTTTTAAGACCACGGGTGAAATCTCAGCTCAGAGCGGAAATGAACTGATGTTGACGTCACTTTGTGTCAGACTAACTTTTCCTCCGAGTTGTGGTGCTTTGTGTTTCTCTGGCTGATGGTTTGTTCTTGTCTAATTTGTGCAGTGCGACTGTAAATAGCAAGGAAATGAAAAATGGCTGCGCTGTGACAACAATGAACTAGGATAACAAAACTCTGATATGAGAGACTTACAAAGAAAAAAAAATGTTACAAATGCTGACATTTCAGGGATATTTTTAAATTTAAAGTGATGTTAACAAAACTACATCATGCAATGTTGTTAATGTAAACCAGTTAGCAGCAGATTATTTTACAAAAGATGATGTAAACGTGCTGCAAGATCTACATTTTAACCTTTTTCAGTTTATTGTAAATCAACTAGGCAGCTCCTTAACCTGATAACTATTGTAATCAACTTTAAATGTATTTAGTCAAACAAAATAGCTTCTTTTTCTTTTTTCTTTTTTTTTTTTTTTTACAAGTAACTCATGGTAATTTATCAATTAAATAAAAGTATCAATGACAATATAACTGAATGTGGTCTTTTTCTATATTATTTGTTTGTCTTTCTCAAAAAAAAAAAAAAATGTCTACACCAGAGATTTAGCAGGACTACAAACAAAACTGATGGACTGAGTCGTCCTCAAATCTCAGTGGGAAGTTATAGATTGTTTTGTCTCACTCTGCAGACTTTCAAAACCACGTTTTGCTACGTTGCTCGCAGAGCGCCTCTGGGTGCTGATTTTCATCAGATGATGCTGCTTTACAAGTGGGAAGGGCTACATTGATTGAAGGTTTACGCGATCAATGCGATTAATGCAGGGTTTAGGAAGGTTGCAAAGTCAAAATCCTAAGATCTAGGCAGTGTCACAATAGCCATTTCCTCTTACAAAAAGTGGGTGACATCAGTATGTGTTCTTAAAGAGCCAACATATTTTAGAGTTGTAAATTGTTCTCTTAAGTCTGTTTTGAAGTGATGCCAGCTTCAGTGATGTTTTTTTTTTACATACTTAAAAAGTAGAGAAAAAAATATACATAAACATACATGGTAAAGATCAGTTATCAGACATAAGAGCAATATCGATATCAGATATCGATATTGGCCCAAATTTTCTTTAATACTAATAATGCATCACATGGGTTGGAAGACAATGTTGTAGGATTCACAATAGTGACTGCATTTATATGGATCAAGGAGAAATATAAAGTGATTTTAGTAAAATATTAGTTACAAATGATATTCAGTCATGCTATTAGAAATATTATTAGTGCAAGCTAACAAAAACTCAGATAAAGCAAGTAATACATTATAACCTACTGGCCTCTGGCATGATATTGCTTTTGTTTCTAAGACTGTATGATTTCTTTTGTAAATCTGCCGACACCATCTTACCAGGGCTTTTGCTGGAAAAAAAAGAAGAGAAACACAAAGTAAACTTCTCTTGTTTCTTTTGTATCCACAAGGAAAACTAGAGTACAGAACTAAAATGTAAGCTGATCATCTTTGAAATCTGTCACAGAAAATCAAAGATTGTATGTAAGGCATCACAATTCAAGTTGCACATTTCAGCAACTGGAAGAATCAAAGTGCTTTACACCATGAATGTGATCCATCTGCTCCCAGGACATTTAATACTGAAATGTTTAGAAGTAGAAAACTTGAGCTGTATGCATCTTCAGCTGTAGTAGATTCTACAAACCAGAGCTTGTTTGGTTTTCATTGTATCTTTCAAACTGAATATCAAAATAGGATATAGGAATCATGTGCACTAATACAGAGCAGGTCTACCAGGAAAAAGAAAATGACAATGGAAAATCACCCACATGTTTATTGGACTTGCTATTGTAGCCACAAATATCAGACTTAAATGTATCTATATTTTTGTTTTATAGTGTAGATGCAGGTTTTGACCATAAACGGACATTTAAAAAGAACAGCAGCAACAGGTACTCCATTCCTTCATCTAGTAAGCTTTCGCACTTAGATAACCACATTTCAGCTCGTCTTTCACTGTGTTGCTGCTACAAAACAACAACATGATTTTATGGCCTCCAAGGAAAAAACAAAAAACAATAGAGCTAAAACGGAGTCGGGGGGCTGGAGGGACACGTCAAATCTAGCCTGAAGCTTAAAAATATTAGGCAATCATATAATGTAATTGACTCGGTTTGGATGCCTCCATACTTTATGTGCTGATTGGATTGATCCATCGAGACCCTGTAGCAAAACAGCAGCTGATTAAAATTTGTAAATTAAAAAGGGAGAAACGTGCACAGCAGAGATACAATGCAGTTTATGAGTCTGAGTAGATAAACCAATCATGCTGCAGAAGAACACAACGCGTTGCAGATTAAAATATACAGATTTTTCTCTTTTTTTCGGTCTCCGTATGAAAAAAGTGTTAGGTTATATGTTTTTTAAATGTACGATTCCTGCAGAGTTCAAGTTAAAGTAGACTGTGTGTTTGAACTGTCTCTGTCTCACCAGGTGTTGGTACAGACACACACAAGGTTAGTCATCTATTATTGATGACCGGCTGCAGCTGGTGGAGGACACCGTGGTCACCTTGTTGGTGCGACTCCGAGTGGAGAAGCTTTGAACCATGTAAGAGCACCGGTCCAACCGCAAAGCAAAACATTTCGAAGAGGACTCATCTGCAGAAATGCACTGCAGGTTCATTAATTCAAATTAACTAAATGATTATTAACCTAATTCACTGAGTAATATTACAAATTGTCCAAAGTAGTCAATTAGAACCGTTTTTCTGGCCTCAGAACTAGACTTCTGTGCAGTCCATTGAACCTAATCTCTCCTCTCCCCATCCGAATTTGGCTGGTGACAAGGCTGGCTTGCCTCAGAGTCTTAAAATCCTGGGCATCTGATTCAAACGATATTTACGAATAGTGTTTTAACAGCCAGGATGGCAGATCAGGCAGATCAGACAGATTGTAAAGACCCACTATATTTCCATTCAAGGTCTAGAGAAAATCTCCATGCTTTTAATACTGGTTCTGTATATTGACTGATTCAAGAATGGAAAAACTGTGTAATTTTGATAGGGGTTTAAAATATTTTCATTATTATTTTTCTAGATTGGACATTTTATTCATTTTGACAACTTTGAATATCATACATCAGCCAAAAGAAGTAACTCCATTGTGTCGCTTTGGGTTCTGCCATTCTGTGTAAAAGCTTTGCTCAGTTATTCATTTATTTATTTATTTATTTAGGTGCAGTGCTACTCAAAATGCTCAGAAAGACCACATTTCTGTGTTGTGGATCCTGCAAGACTGTCCAAAATTCAGTAAGTCAGAAGATGTAAAAACAGATGTAAAAACATGTTTTTCATTCCATTTCTTTTTTATTTAAACATATGTTAAATTATTCCACAATCTTGGAAATGATGCATCAATATACAGTGAGAAAGTCTAATGTCTATAGGGCTTGTACAGACAGCAATGTGGGAAAAGAAAAAAAAAAGATGACATGAAGTTCAAGAGACCATGACCTAAGTAAACACCCCTCAGCATCAACAATCACAGAGTAGAGAGACAATAGAAGTAAATTTATCAGAGTAGAGAAATCTGATGAATTTATCTGGTCAAAAAAAAAA
>NW_015113129.1:60477-70760 GCF_001443285.1 Poecilia latipinna | reverse complement strand
AAAAATTTTAAAAAAAAAAAAAAATTTAAAAATTTTTTGGGGAAAAAAAAAAAAAAAAAAAAACACTACTGTGATCATAAATGGCCACTTTCTGAGAAAATCGAAGCAGACAATCAGAACCTGACAGAGGACAGTGAAGGGACCTGAAAATGTAATTGGAATACCACGACCCTCTTTTCAGGATCTGTGTCAGAGCTGCTGAAGAAACTAGACCAAAATATTTTCAAAGTCTCTGGACACCCTCTAGTAAACTTTTTGAACTTCTCCCATCAGAAGAACAGTAAGTCTGAAGATGTAAAGTAGTACCATATACCATATGTCAGTAGTACCATATAATGAAAAGAAAACTTACTTCCATTTCCATAAGCTGTCAAAATTATAAACTGATAAGATATGTGGGTTTTTTTCTCCTGCATTTATATGATTTAATTTATTTATTCAATGTTGCAAGTTGGTTTACAGTGAAAAGACTAACTGTTTGACAGAATGATTGATTTGATGAAAATCAACCTGCTTTAGTTACTCTGCTGCAGCACAAAGATGTTTTATATGGCGAGAAATTATATGGCTGACATTTTGATGATCTGTCAGTTTGCTTTCCTGAACAAAGGCCCAATTTTATGTTGTGGCAAAGGCATAAAATGGAAAATGTCAGTCCAAAAGCACTGGTCTTGGTTCAAATAGTGACTTGTAAAGCACAGTGATAAAAAAGAAAATGCTATAATCACTTTCCTGGGAAGTCTGTTATGCAGACTTCCCAGGACCTTTTTTCCATATCCACAAGACGCCAAACTAGTGACATGGCTTTAGGATTTATAGGTCGAGGCCTCCAGCTGGGCAGCAGGCTGCAGCGCAGCCTGAGTGGCCCAGTGGTAGCACAGCTTCCATCTGTCCTTACAGTCTGCTTGTATTTGGATGCTAATCTTTCCCTTACTACACCTTTATGGAGCTGCCGTCCCCCACAGTGCTTTAGGGGTGACGAATTAGCAGGTAAGGAACCACAAAGACGCCGACCCGAGGGCGATGGGATGTGAAATACAGATAGAGCAAAGAGCAAAAAAACATGTGAGACTACAGCAAAGTCAATGAGATAAGAAGCACTGTGCCTCATATTCCCACTAAGAAATGTTTTCACCATCATTTCTCGTATGTCCAGAAGATGGGCTTTTCCTAATGCATGTAGAGCATTTAGAGGACAGAACAAGGCCAGTTATTTGTCATTACATCTGAAATTAAATCTAGTTGGAATTAAATTAGGTCTGAAGGTGTTGAAGCGTACCTCCCTGCTTCTGTTAGCAGATGTAGCCGCTGGCAAAAATCTTCCGAAGCTGACTAATCATTTGTGTATGCAGATATTATAAGCTTTCAATGTCTGAAAATATATATCATCCATCACAGCATGATTGTAATGTCTTTGGGCAAGAAAAGGGCACTGAGAGTAGGTGTGGCATATCTTAGATCTAATAAATATACATTTCCTCGGGGCAAGAGGGGGGAAACGGAGAGTTCTAAGGATTCATTTCCTACTCTGCCAAGAGAGCTGATAAGGTCTGATACGGTGGGCGCATGCAAAAATCTACACCCAGCTACTGGATTTTAGTACTTCATAAATTCATGTCCCTCTGTAATAAACTCATCTCATGCTTCCCTTACAACAAAAAAGGTAAAGTTTACTTCAACTTCAGTTGTGAAAACTGCCCTCGCTTGACTCCGTTTCTGCCTCCATAGGGGAAGCTCACAATACAGGCTCCCTTCAGAATGTCGCAGACACTCATCACAGGAATAAAGTCATTTTAAATCATATGAAGGGTAGAATGTATTATTAATGTTGTCAAACTTGCACAGTTTCAGAATTACTGAAACAAACAGAAAATAGATACATGTTCAATCAAATTTGGTAAAATATCTTTCATCAGACACAATATTTTTCGACACATCAAAAACTGTGGTGTCATAATTAAAGCAACATATCTGACCACTCTTCTTACCCAGAATGGAGTTGATATTTGTTTTGTTAGGTTCCCTGACAAAACCTTTTCAATTATTTTTCTTTAGGGTTCATGTGTGAGCCAACTGACAAATAACAATGTACTTATGACTGAAAATTAAATTGCTCAACTGCAAAGGCTAAAAAAGAATCTTGAGTTAATTATATGCATTTGATTTGTTTAAAAACAGAAATGTGATGACAGGCATTTTTACAGGAAAATGTGCATATTGAGATTTCTGAACAGAGGGACAAAGTAAGCAATGGCGTAAAGAAATGTTTTACAAATTTCTGGGCTTCCCAAAAGTGTTATTCTTGAAGTATATATGTGTGCTCCAGCTCAGATCAACCTAAAGTCTCATTTTGCATGGTTAAAAACATAAAATTCTAATTTAGATGTCCAATAAAATTTCCATTATCGTACTCTTGTGAGCTTCCTGAATAAAAATGCTTACCATCACAGAGATGTGGAGTATGCGCAGCTCTTCCTTCGTGGAATCGTTGGCCGGGTCTTCGGTTGGTTCGGGTAGGCTGACGCTGCCGTCCTGATGGTGGATGTGGAAAAGAAGCGTGCCATTCTCCAGCCACTGCTGCCGCCAGCGCACCAGAGGGATGTCCTCCGAGTTCCCAGAGATCTCTAACAATTACAAAACACAAGACGCAACAAATGAGAAACTGTCTGTTGTTGGAACAGTAACTAATCTGCACCAAAACGACAAAAAAAAAAATAAATAAATAGTTTAAAAATCAATGTAAATACTTTTTTTAAGCAAAACAAAATCTGGATTTCTTCTAAGTATCATATTACGGTTCAAAATTCAGAAAAGTACAATAATGACTAAGCCAAGACAGTAGAACAAGTCCATAAAAGTGTTAAAATAAAGTACTGACAGGATAGACAGGATAAAGAGAAATTATTAAACCTGATAGGTAGCTGTCAGTCTGACCATTTTAAGTATCCAAAGAAACTGTGATAGAAATAATTCTAACTGCATTGCAGTTCCTCATACATGCAGATAACAGTGCCCAGAAATGATCAATATGACCAAAATAAAACTGATGCCAGATGGATCTTTCCCAGTTTAGTCTGTTTCAGGATTTGGTCTGGAAATAAAACCACTCTCTCAGGTATAAAAAAAAAAAAAAAAGAACAAAGGTTAAATCTCAGAGAGAAAAATGATTAAATGGAGAGTTTATGGAAGCAGTGGAGCATGAGAAACACAGTGCTTCAGTCAAACCTCGATTCCCCAGACAATACCCTCCACCTCTAGTTTGTTATATTAGTGATGTATGCCAAAAAAAAAAAAAAAACACACACAGATTGAAGAAAGTAGAAACATTAGGAATGCATGACTGAGCTTTATGGATGTTTTTTTTTTTGTTTTGTTTTGTACATCACACTAAACTCATGAAGGATACCTGAAGGCATGCACCAAAAGACCAAAGATGGAAATCTAACTGATACTTCCCAGCACTGAGGCTGAACATGCTGCACGTTCAGCTAGTTTTGTGCATATTCAAGAATTTGGGGATCACTTACACTCCATCAAACACAACAGGTAGTAACAGTTCATCTGGTGTGAATGGGACATTCATCACTTGCAGAAAAAGTTATTCTGCAGATATTTTTAAACCAACACAGCCCAGGACATTTAGGATGAGATTTTATTGTGAGTGATCAAAGGATGCAACACCATCTTTACAAAACTACTAAACTGAAATAACCAAGAAATAGGCAGAAAAATAAAGTAGAAGGTGAATAAATAAATGGAATAAGGAACAAAGCTGAAAACTGTACACTTTTATTTGAAGTGACTATCTGTTAAATATTTGGCATCAGTGAACACAGATTTTTAGTTTTATTATTGTTGGCTAAAACTAATATTTCCACAACATAAATTGCATAATTTATTTTAGACGGTGTGAATTATTGCACTGCTGACGATTTGCTGTGGAAATGAGCAGCACTGCAAGAGATAGTATGACTGAGTTCATATATAGAGCTGCTAAATAATAAATCATATAACAAAGATATCAAAGCAGCATTGATGACCACAGTGGACAGCACCGATAAATGATGAACTGAAGGGCCACAGTGCATTGAAGAACCGTCTGCCAGATATCAAAGTTCTTTTACATGTTGCAGGAACAGCTGTGGTTCCTCATAATTTCAATCAGGACTGGGTTTGATCAACAGGAAAGACAAAAGATATGCATGTCCAAAAAGCTGCCAGATACATAGAAGGCGCCACTGGAAAGCTGCAGGAGAGAGTTGATATAAAGTGTGAAAATACCTGAAAATCTACAACAAAATGAAAAACTTCGGAATGAGATCTATATATAAACACAGGCTAACCTTATGCCACACAAGACTTTTAAACTGATTACTACCAAAGATCTATAGCTGCAAGCAAGATTTTACTGCTGATCACGAGCTTTTACAGCCCACTGTGAAAAACTTCAGAGGCAAGTAGCACAGCATTTGCAGCTGCACTTTATGGACGCTCAAAGCTCAAAGGCTGGAATATATCTGTTTAATCTTATTCATTTAACCTAACAGGTAAATGTAGTCATTACAGGTCAAGCCTGTGTGTATTTTAGATCTATACTGAGTAGATTAATTAACACATCAAACTGATAACTAGTAATTGAGGCCCTTAGCAATATCTAAAGAAAAAAAAACAGACATAAAACCATTGTTTTCAGATTGGAATTAAAAACATAACTACTCCAATTTAGCCATATTGACACCTCAGACATTCATTTCACTTGACTAAAATGAAGTTACTTTAAGAATGAAATGTAGCAAACACAGCCACAAAATATTTTGAACATGATTTCTGGGATTTAGAAAGGCACATATTCTACAGATATTACAGATGTGCTACTCAGAAGTTGTAGCAATGTCTTGATAATTAATTAGTTCACGTAATATGTGGGATGCATAAAATGTAAATAGCACAGCACTTTCATGCCTAGGTGATCAAAAAGTACAGAGAAAGAAATATAAATAATATAGTGACATCACTAAAAATGTCAGCAATTTCAGACCCACTGTCACAGTGACACTTATCCCTCAGCAATGACAGGACATAATATTGCACAAAACATTTATTTATTCATTTATTTTTTAATGTTTGAACCAATCTTTAAACACTGCAAAAAAAATCTGGCCAGATCAGATCGACCTCTTTAGCAATTCCTAGTTTTTTCTTATTTAATTTTTTCTTTACAAAATGCCCATGTGCCTCATCCTAGCAGCTGTAATTAAGCTGGCACTTCCCCAGTTTTGTTCTGCATGTCAAATATCACTTGATGTTACTATTTTTGTTGGTAGTAGGAGCATCAATGTTCAAATTCTGGCACACCACATGATAAAATGGTCCTGCAGTCATTCATAATTTTTTTTTTTATATTAGCATCTAATATCATGTACAAACTACTGTGTGTAAATGCAGCAGCAACAAAGCTTGCTGCGTTGATGTGAACTCTTAATATACAAGCCTGATTTAAAAAAAAAGAAAAAAAAAGCATTCCTTCTTCCTTCTCTGATTCCCATTTAAACCATCTGGCAAACCGTGTGCATTCATTTGTGGATGGTCAACTTATTCTCTCGACACCATCCACGTAAGCACTTACCTGCCTTAAACTATTTATGATAAAAGCTAATATCATTAATATTTTGTGCCCGGTCAGTACATGCATACAATTACAATTCAGTGCTTCACCTCACTGTGTGAGCATCAGTCCACTTTGTCAGACAACCCATTAGCCTGATTATTGGCAAAAAAGAAAAAAAGCACTTCAGGCTGGACAATGGCCAGAGCCCTCATACAGATTATAACCTGTTTACAAACAAAAACACTTTGTTTGCTTTCACTGATACGGCGATGCATATGTGCGTGGATATGTGTGTGTTTAAAATTGCGAGTTTAACAAGATTAGGTCTGACAATAACTGATGACCCAACGGCGCAGTGACGAAGGAGTTCCCTCTGCCTGTAAACAAGATTCAGGAGTCCTGGCTGGTTTTTAACCTAAATGCAAATCATGTGCCTCAATGTGACAGGGCACTTTTTTAAAAAGTGTGCTCGCTCCCCCTGGAGACTAGTTTGCCATGAGAGCTTGAGTAATGAGACCACCATTGTACTGGACCGCATTCAGTGCCACACAGCAGAGAAAAAGGAGAAAAAAAAGAAAAGAAAAGGGAAAAAAAAAGGGATGAAGGCTAAGATGGAGAAGCACAAAAGGGAATAAGAAGAATGGTGGAGAGGAAGGAAAAGAAAACATGGTGGCCACTTACTGCAATTTAAGTAAATCAAAAGTAATCCGATTACGCCGCATTACTCGTTAACCTCCCCTGAATGTAAATTTGCTGAGCCATTTAGCCTGAAAGAGTTTTACTGCCTATGAAGTTCAATAAAATTACAGTCTTTGACATTTTGAAAGCCTAAACTTTAACCCAGGCATACGGAAATGGACAGTACCTGCACAGAGGGTGGCAACATGGCGCAGTTTAAAATAAATGAGGATGTTGACAAAAATGGCAAAATATGCTTCTGGTAGTTAAGAGCCTTTTTTAAGCAATGGGGGACAGACCTTCAGCATAATATAGATAGTTTATATTTTTTAAATAATTCTTTAGGGAAAAAGAAGGTTTTCTAGCCATTAGAATAATGTTTGTATTTACCAAAAGTAATAACTCTAGTTGCTTATTTGGGCTGTAAAATGGTGAAACAGGAAGATCACTTAAAGTTCAAGCAATATATTCCCAGAAGTAAATGGATATTTTTATACAAATGTTCATAAATGACAATTATAATACATAACATATTAAACAGAAAACATTTTTTAAAGGAGGACATTTCTAGCAGTTATGGTACTAATAAACACATAAATACATAAAACAAAAATAAAGCATAAATAATTGTTTTGACTGTGGTAGGAAGAAATCAATATTCAATTTTCACATTGGTAACGAAAAGTTTAATGCTCTTACCCGTACTTACAACTTTTCTATCCCTTTACTTCACATGTTGCTTCAGATGTGTGACACTGGATGCCTGAATTTATTATTTTATTTTTTCGGAACCATGGAAACAAGGTTTCAATAGATCATGAAACCATCACTAGAAAGGGAAGTTCATAATACAAGTATATACTATACTGTCAGCATATATCAGCTTTCATATTGGAAATTTTTCAGAAAAGGAAATATGGTTATTTGAATTATGATAATGTAGAAACTCATGAAATGAAAACTGAAGAGTGCTGAATATCAAAGAGGTGACTTTAGTGCAGGAAGCCCAGAGCTACAGTCCTTTTTGTATACTACAGAAGCGTTGAACTGAACAATAAGTTTTATATTTACTATTACCAAATAAATACATAAATAAATAATTAAATTCAATTAATTGATTTGATGGGTTTGTATTCTTGTCTGTACAGATGTTAGTCACAGAGCAATGTGAATTTTTTAAAACTCCACTTTTTCAAACTTTTCTCTAAAAGGAAAAGGAAAACTCCTTCCATTATTACTGCTAGCACTTCTTTAAATAAGTCAAGGAAAACAATGCTACCTTTACAGTCTGAAGGATCCTAAACACCATCTAAAATCTAAGGTGTAACTAAACCAGATGATATCTAAATTAAAAATGTCTTCTTTTTTTTTTTCTTTACCCTGCATGTTGTAAAACTAGCGTGGAGTGATTTCAGCTGCATTATACATTGTAACATACTTCTTTCCCTACTAACTGAGAGGGCAGATGCACATACTGATTTATGCAGCACGAAATATTTAATCTCATGCTGAGTTATTTCTCACCCGGGCAAAACCCAGTTTTACCCAGTGTGACAACATGCTGGTTGGGGCCATAATGCATTGCGCTGTGAATTGTAATATGGCCCCATTTATAATCAGCATGTAGTCTTCATCACTACTACATGCTAACAGATTAAAAAAAATAAATAAAACAACAACAACAAAGAAACAAAACATAGAAAATGATGGATTAGGTATTAAATGTAATTTCTCATTTGTAATCACCTGTTCATCTTTGGCTGAAGGTTCTTTGCTCTACAAAATAAGTCAGACAGATCTGAGGCGACAGCTGCTCCAAACTTTCAGCGGGGCAATGTGAGTAAATATTCATCAGTGCAGACAGATCATCTCCTTGCATAGCATGTGATTAGGTAAGTTTATCAAGGTGTCACTTCGGTGACATTTCTGTATTACTTGCATAAATCTTGCAACAATTTAGTATTATGTTCAATGGGAAAATGACATTGATTTGAATTATTGTGGACTTATTTTTCCTTACCAAAAGGACCGGCTGCTTCAAAATTTAAAAAGCTCAGGATAACGAGAATGCAAAACAAGCCTGCATGTTGACTCTATGCCACTCACAAGTTAGATAATGAAGCATATGGGTTAGATTAATGAATGCTCTGCATTACCACATAAAATATATACATATTTTATCATTAGACATGGAAATAGTGCCTTATTAAAACCTATGGACACACATGGTGACAGCAAACACTAGCAAAGAAAGACTATAGTGCCAATGCCAGTTTTGAATATGAGCACACACAAGCAGCTGAGAATTTAATGTGAAGATATTGACCGAGACGTTCAACACTAATGAGACAGGCGAAGATATCTGTTTAGGGGAGATCAGGAGCTAAACAACCATCTGAGAGCAGTGCTGTTTTTTGACGCCTGTTTACCCAGTGGGACAGGAGAGAAGCGAGGAAGAGACCATATGGCCGTGAAACCGTGTGCTGGAACTGGGAATTAACAGCACCAGAGAAATGTGTGTGTGTGCGTGTGTGTGTGTGTGTGTGTGTGTGTGTGTCTCTGTGTGTTACGGTGAAGAGTAGCGATGGCTGAAGTCATTCTGTTCACATCCTCATGCGGTGTCAGAAGAAGCTGGCCTCTCTTACTTCTCGTTTCACTGTGGTAGTGTTAAAGGGAGGATAGCAAAACAGGTGAGGGTGTTAAAAGCAAAGCTGAGGAGAGCAAGAACGATTGGGTTAAGTAAAAAGCCGGCCCAAAAAGCAAAGGAAAATGCAGAGTCGAGATTTTGTTGGAGTTCTATCCAAAATCCAAACCTGCATAAGTTGATGTTGCTGCATAAGGTCAACTTATGCAGCAAAAATAATAGACAAGTTAGAACCTGACAGAAGTGTTCATATCAGGAATAAGCATGATGTTCGCTTGTGGGACCAGTTGTTTAATGATCCTGGTTCACATAAATATATTCATACAGTCCTGATGGTTCCAGTCAGCTGTGTATGTTGTCATGGTTTCTGACTGGGTTCAAGTCTACTTTTGTCAGCTTCAGTCGTTAATAAAAAGCTTGTTTTTGTATGTAATTTCAAACCTGATAAATTATTGCTAGTTTTTAAACACTGAAATGTGCAGCGCATATTAAACTGTCTTACAAACGCAAAGATAAACGTTGAATATTTTAAGATTAGCCGTAGACTCTAACTAGTTTACCATTAAACGGCATAATAAGGCTTTTGATAAGTTGTTAAAATAAATTTTATCACACAAAAAGATTAAGCATTACATCCAGCATGTTTGATGCTTTTTTAAAAAAGTTTTTATGAACACTGTTTATTTCTAAGACGGTGCATGAAATTGGTAGCACTACTTGGCTTTGTAGGCACTACTTTGTAGCATAGAAGGCTCCTCCACAGTCATTAGCGTCTCCTGTTTTCTGCCAAAAGGCTTCCAAACAACTCTTTTGCTTTTTGCCTTTTCAAACTGAAGAGGGCCGTGGAGAGTCCTTTCAGTACCATGTTTTGGAAGTTTTAAAAATTCACTACCAGGTCACTGTTTTGATTCTCAGCATTCAATGTTCAAGTGAGGCACTGAAACAGTTTGTCAGCTGCATTGCCGTGCAAAGTTGTGCGCCAACTTGGAAAGATGAAGACGGCTCAGTTTGTGTCAGTTTAAATGCAAACAAAGTTTGTAATTGTGATTATACCAAAGTATTAATTATACTAAAACCCTACTTTATAGAGAGAAGAATCAGTTACAGAGACAAACACAAAGATCAGAAGAATTTGTAAGGATGCATGTGTTTAAAGCACTTTATAAAAGGTTTTTTTTTTTTTTTTTTTTTTTTTAATAGGAAGCCGTTTTTGTTCTAGTCCAGGCATGGCCAGATCATTTATCTTTCCTTTCAGGATTTCAAAAGCTCTGGCTTTAGGTGAAAGGTGTAAAAAGACAAACATAGGAACAAAAAGCCATCAAAGTAATTTAGACAAACAAATTCTCTCATGTC
>NW_015113129.1:0-57267 GCF_001443285.1 Poecilia latipinna | reverse complement strand
TGTCCCATAGGAACACTTCAGACCTTGTTTTAAGGTGTTCTTTATTCAGCCTTGCCAATTTTCTACATGAATGAGAATGGAAACCAGAGCAATCAATCAAAGTTGGTCCATTTCCTAACGAGCTTCCCAGTGCGGGACTCTACATATTAACCAAGACAGGCGGCAAATGGTAATTTGTGGTAGCTTGGAAAGTTGTTCTTTTAAAATTTCACGTCGGATGATTATGCATGGGACGCAGAGTGTAGGGGACAGGAAGAATAGTCCACTTCAAGGTGAGCCGAGATCACAGGAGGCTCTGCCAGCAGCTGCTGTAAAATACATGGGGTGCTGTTTGATGAGATTCAAAAAGACTGCCCCAACTTGGCCGTGCTCCAGTAGAGAAATGTCACACACCTCGCAGAGTTTCCGCGATTGCGATCACACTGATGAATCCTATTAAAAGAGCGAGGAGGAGCAGATGGAATGGATTGTTGCCAAAGATTGGAGGCTTCAAAACTGTTTCAACATGTTGTTAAGCTGTTTAAATAAAAGGCACTGAGGTGTAATGCATCACTATATGAGGAGGTAAACAAAATGAAGCTGGGAGTGCATACTCTGCTAGCGATTTGTTTGGTTCATTTAAGCTGAATTTACAGAGTGGAATAAGTAGCTGCTTACCTCTGCAAATACATAGTCCACTCATGTGTACAGCTAGCGCTAAAAGGGGGCTGCTTCTGAGAAGACCAATCTGTTACAACAATTAAGATATTTCACATATATTTATGATGAACACCTTTGCAGAACAAAAGACACCAAGAGATGGTGAGGTGAAAATAGGTTTGATTCCAACTTTATACTTGTTCGATATATGCAGAATTGTGCAAGCAGAGCAAATAAAGAGCACTCACTCGTGTTGGTGTGAGTGAGGCTTGCAATTTGGGGGAGGTTAGAGGTGAAAAATGTGCAGACAGCTAGAGAGGTTGGGGTCAGTTTCTTTTGGGTACGTAGAAACCTGTGTGTTGATTCAATAATTGTGAGGGTTGTTTCAAATGTCTTGTAACTTTACTTTATCCAAAACTAAAGTGCATTACAGAAGACAGTGGGAATATGTCCCTCCCCATATTTGTAGCTGAAAATAAACAATGTGGTTGAATATGGTCCAGTTTGTTCATTTTAGCCTGTTAATCATCCCCAGTCTGTCTAACACTGTTTTAGGCCAACATTTCTCCTCGGCTCCAGATTTTCTCCACCACTCGCATGCCAAGCCCACTTTGGGTGGGATTTACTGCAGCCAAGCTCCATCTTCCCACTTTGATTCACACAGAAAACACTAAACAATGCCGACAGGAAACGTAACTTATACCTTTGCATCAAAGGGTGCAGTTTCACTTGGAACATGTTAGCTTACCACTGGCAAATGTTTGTAATATTTCCATAAAAATCACAGAAGGAGTAGTAGTTTCTAAAGCAATACAGTTTCTATAAAGAGTCACAGATGGGAACAATTTGCACCTATTTTTTGCATCAGGTTTCATTTGTCCTCTCTTCAGCCAAAATAGCAGGTACGAAAGTGATCAAAAATACACTAAATAAATACATTTCCGCTAAAGCTGCAGTAAGGAGCTTTTATGAAAATGTGTTTGTTACATATTTTTTAAAATATATCACTATGTTGTAAACTATTAGATAAATAACCTCTTTCTCTCTCCGACTGTAAAAGACAGTGGAGTGATGCAATACTTGAAATTTAGAGATTTAAAATGTATCAGATTATAAAAATGCTACATGGTGTCTATATAAATCTACTTTCCTGACTGATGACTATATATCGGTATAGAAACGGATATTTTTTAGGTCTACCCAGTTAATTTCACTTGAAAAGTCAAAGAATCTGGCAGTCCTGATCATCTGCTCGCTCGTCCTGCACCTCAACCTTATCCAGCTTAAAAATTACTCAGTTTTCAGCAAACTTAATTTTTTTTTCCTCCAGAGTATGCATAACGCAAATAGCCCAGGGCTTTGAGAATCTGAATCAGTTTATCCGGGTTGGAATCTATATTAACATACATGTTGTTATAAATATGGGTGGGCATTGTCCTAATTTCAAGCAACACTTCAACTAAATGTGGACAAACGTCAACGTAGCGACACTATCGGTTCAGTAAAGCTATTTTAGGGTCAGATTTGTTTTTGCCTCTAGTTTTCTAAGTGAAAATCTTTTTCACTTAAGTGGACAAAATTCAGACTTCACAGCAACATTCTCAAATCAGAAATAATCTCTGAGAGTTTGCCTAAATTATTCAGACACAAATAAGGAATTTGTGTTATGAATGGAAAGTGTGTCCTACTATTGTGCAAAAATATCTAGTGTCAATCTATGGCCAGAGCAAATTCAATCTTTGCTTCTGTGTAATAAGAGATGAAACAGGACTGCCGCTCTCCTGTACTGCAGTCTCTCATCTCAGTGTTGACTTAATTCAACATGCACGTCAGTCCTTGCAAAGAAAGCACTCGCTGTGCAATGAACCAAACACTTGAGTCATTTACCATCCTGAGACAAACAGCAATTACGATTTCTGTTCTGTCTCATTGGTCAACCCATTTGTTCTCCTGTAGAAAAACAGTTTCAGGAAAACAACATAATCTCCATGTGTAAAAGCTATGTTGTTGCTGGAAAATACCTTAATCCCAGTTTAATTGGCATCCAGCCACCATCGGCTTTCATGTGTTATTTATACCTAATGCACCCACACATGCTTGGAGACTGTGGGATTTAATTTTAGAGTAGTTTGTGTAAAAGCAAGTCCTTCTTTATATTGTAGATTGATTGAAATATTTTCTTTCTTTTAATACTCGCTTCATTTTTTAATGTTCCTCTTGTGAAAGGATTGTTTAATATTTTCCAGAAGCCTAGTCTGCCAATTTACCTTTCCGGTCTTCATAAGGACAAATTATAAAAGCCCTGTAGTCCTACTTGAGAAAAGAGAAAAAGTTTAATGGCTGAGAGAAAACGATTAAAATGACCCTGCTGGTAAAGTCACCTTGAATACTTAAACATAGTGAGGGGATTGCTTGGCTCTCCCCATGGGCAATTTAACATTCTCGCCAAGTAGCCCAGGTACCTCAGCATTGCATGAATAACAAGTTGTTCTTATTCATGTTGCTAAATAAATCCACTTTAAGAAAAAGGCTCATGACTCAATGACATGGCCAGTTTTGCAGATAACCAACTGAATCAAAAGGTTGCTTAATACAAAAGGCTGAGGGTAAAATTCACAAAACAGAGCAATCTCCCCAACTGTTCCTCAAAAATCCTTTTTCTTGCTTTCTTTCTGCACTGTTGATATAACACTGACTTGCACTAAATACATTTAGGAGCAAACCAGTCCAAGGACAGCAGATGGACTACAAGCACAATACCATGTGTCAGAATTATAACAAAAAAAAGAATGCAACTATATCTTGTTAGTTTCCATTTAATGAAAAAATAACAGTGTTTGATATGAGCTGGTTTTGTCCGACACAATCCCTTCAATCCTTCAATTCCAGTTCCCCATCTCACCTGCAACATAACAGCCAAGGCATGCCATTTTATATTTCTCACACAAATACGGAGTTCATTTAATAGGAATTTACTTATTAAACTCATCATGTAATGCTTAAGTTTAAATGCTACCCAATAGTGAGGTTTATAGTCTCTCTTTTTTTAAGATAATTTCTTTGCAAAAGAAAAAGTCACACTTCAGAGGAAGACCGGATCAATTTTACCTACCGTTAACAAATGTGACCAGCAGCTATTTGTACAGACAGCAGCACCACAGGTTGCAGTCATCACTTTTTCTTTCCCAGCAAAATTAACACCAGTCTTCTACCAGTGATAATTTTCCTATGTAATCTGCATTATGCAAAGAGCTCTGGCCGCGCAATTTGTTCTAGCTGTGATTTACATGAATATATATAAATATGTGTAGCCTTCCCCACAAATGGCTGCATAATGAATCATTTAAATGTTGGCAACTTGCATCAGTACCGAGAGCGGCTTTTTTGCTCAGCATAGCTATTTTAGGAGCAGTTCGGTCTTTGTCTCCAGTTGCATAGTCAGTACCATGAACAAACTACTGCAAATGTGCAAAAATCCTCACTACCAGAAAACACCTTTATACATATGCCCCACAAGTGCTAATTTTTCTATACGCTTTTTTTTTCACCATCGGAGTAGAGATGTTGTTAGTTTTTCAGTAACTTTCCAGCTTAGACATTATAAAAAGCAGCATTATTGTGATACAAATCCACAGCAGGTACCCAGTGTTGTCATGTTGTTCCTGTAATGCTGTTCTCTGTGATAATAGAGCTTCTGCTACTGAGCTGTCAACTCACCTGTTTCTGATTAGCTCATCAAGTCACCGTTTAAAAACTCTCCAGTGGCACCTGGTTTCTCCTGAATGTACCACAGTAATTGATCTCTCTGTATTACATTTCAAGTTATAATCTGTTGTTTCACAAGTGTCTCCTTGCTTTTCCCACTGGTGCACCTCCTATAACCTTATCTTGAGTGTCCTTTGAAGTAATCTTCCTTACGACAAGCTTTGCCAAGAATATCTATTTTCATCTAAAGGATTGCATTCCTGGTTCTTCTCCTCAATTTTGCCTCCATATTTCACCTGCCTGCCCAGCATGGAAACAGAAAGAAATCACTCACTTCAACTTATGTCTGCTATAAATCATAACCACCTGTGGATCCACTCTGCTCTCTGCTCAGTAATCAAAATAACCCAAGAAAGATCAAAACCATTACCCTCAAAACATCTCTTACCTACATGCATTGTCTCAAGACTTATTTTACCAAAATAAAACAAGAATCACGACACTAAGATTTTCTGAAGGTGAGCTGACATCAAGAAAGAAATGTGTTGTACATTCAGAAGCAGTGGAATACTTAAGTTAAATTTATCCTAACAAAGTTTTACTCCTACGGTGTGCATTGTTTGAGCTTAGACAGAAGAACAGAGCTGTGATTGACAATAGAAAATTATATGACCTGAAACAATAAGAGGTTAACCAGTAAATCTAAGAATGTCATTCTCAAAATCAGCTAACCACTGGCCTGAACGCATGTATCCTACGCCCTCTGCAAATTGACACATCAAAGACCTGGTAAGAAAATCTGTCCAAATGAAAACTACAGCCTGGCTTGACACAATGCGTCTTTAGGGATCATTGTTAGCATCCCTGTGTATGTCGCATATTGATTATTACAGTGAGTAAACATTGTAGCGCTTGATTGCTCAAGCGGAGTGGAGCATGTGGCTTACACGGTGACCCTGAGAATCGTTCCAGATACAAACGTGTGGCGAGTGCTACCGTTTCTTTGTCCTTTTGTGTCTGGTATGCTTGCTTTTATCGGTGGAAAAATCCCACGACATTAACCAAAATTTTTCTTAGAATATGCTGACAAAACGATGGAGAGAGTTAAAAACTGAGAAAAACATTACACAATATCAAAACCCCTGTTCGAGCAACAAACAGTTTATTTCAGTCGCAACCAAGGAATAGATCTTTACTAGTTTTGCAAGTAGCATGTTAATAAATTTGATTAAAAGCAAAAAAAAAAAAAAAAAAAAAAAAAAAAAAAGGGGTTTTGGGTCTATGCTTTTAATTCAAAAGAATTTCCATCATTCTTTCATCTACAACATTTTTCTATGACATTTACTTAGAGCTTGACTGGCAGCATTAGTTGCTTAACTTGCCTAGTTTTTCCAAAGCTTAAAATAAAGTGATTATAAATTGATACGTTTTGCACTGCACTATTTAGACCATGGGTGTCGAACTCAATTTTATTTTGGGCCACATCAAGTTTATGAATTTCCTCAAAGGACCAGTTGTGGCAGAATGTATTAATAAATCTACATATTACAATGTTAAATATAGCTTTCTATGTATTAAAGGTACATCTTAAAATTAAATAATGTTTAATGGGACCTAGTATTAGTTGTTTTGAGCAAATTAAAACTGTGGGACAAAAGCTCTGTAATAATTGCCATCGATTTTACTGGAGAGTATGGTAAAGTTTTAAGCTGGTTTTGTAAATTAACAATTCAATTTACCAGGTTAAAGCTATGTAAGTTAAGCGCACCAGCTGTATTAATTTTCCCCATCAGCTGCAGCTGCTCAGACTACTACAAGTCCACCAAAAACACCAGAGTAAACTTTTGACTTTTTGTATCAGGCCAACATTTGAGCAAAAGCGAATTAACCCTAGCGGTTTCATAACTAACTTATATGACGGATCACAAAAGGTGAACATTTTCTCAAGTGATTCCTTTCACTTCAGCAAAAGAAATGATCACTGCAATGAAGTGTCAAGAGATCTGGAGGTGAGCACCTCCTGTTGATGCGTCTGTGATTTACAACTCAGTCCTACGTTACTCCGTCAGTTTGATATAACCGTTTCCTTCTGTTGCCAACAACGTCCAGAGCTTTCACGAGACGTACAACATATTTCCTGTGCAGATGTATTACCGTTTCATGTGGCGTGGGAGATGGATGTTTGACCTTCAAAAGAGTAACGCGATGCTCTACCCATGAGGAGAATACAATCTGCAAGCCTTGTACTGTGGTATTGTTTTATCTATTGAACTACATGTGCTCCACTCTTTGTTATCCCACTTCAGCAAAGAGCAAAGACTTTGGAAAAGTACTGTGATTTGTTTAATCCCTGACTCTGGAGCCCCCACAAAGCAGTTAGGCATGGCCATCCACTGGAAGACTGGCTTTAGACAAAACATCAATGCCGTATAGATTGAATAACAATGCAAGCTGCCGATTATTGCACACTACACACTCAGAAACACAGGCTCAATATTCCTAACACTACAAGCAAAGAAACAGGCTTTAAGAAGCATTGACTTTCATGCAATTAGTAAAATGTGAATCACGCTGTTATGGTGAAATGTCCTTTTTGTGACACAAAGAGAAAACTATTGTTAAAAGATTAACAAAGAAGGATGACTTCCTGGTGTGCCGTTTATAACATACATTTATCTTTTGTCACATTTTTGATAATTAAAAAACCCCAATCAGTAAATTTAATTAAAAGAAGAGAATGTTCTTGTGTTATAAAAGAAATGGCATGCAAGCACACCGATCTGCTTTTGACATGGTTTGTCTTGGATTGTAACCTGTGTTTCAGAACAGCATCACAGTGCCACTGATTTGAGGACATGAAGATTTTAAAGAAACCATTTTATGTTCCTGACCGTTTTTATTCTGCACACTTATCTAAAATGTCACCTGTAATTAATGTGTCAAGGGGAAAACTGAAAAAAAAAAAAATGTTCCGCTGCATAATTCTAGAATAATCTAAAAATATGGGTCTTCCCTCAAGCCTCCACTGGAAATATTTTCAGAACGACATGCATTTGTTAAATAAAATGAACAATATCTCTCTAAATAAACAATCTTAGCCTACCTCTGGTCTTTTTTGTAGGTCAATCTTTTCATAATTCATCTGTTGGTTCACTCTCCTCCCTGCTGACGTTACACGAGCCTCGGAACAACTCGTCAAAAGCTACCTGTCAAACATCACCTACCTCAGCTGCTTTAGGATCCTCAAAGATAAAGAACGGTTTAAAGACAGCAAAGTTTGCAATCTGCAAACACCATTAGATGGTACTGAACCCTTCACAGTCTTTAAGCAAAACCTACTGCAGATTAAATAATCCTTAGAATTTGTTGATTTTGCAACCCTATTAAACCCCTCTATTAAGGGAGTAGGACTTTACTCTTACAACTAATTGGAGCATTCACAGCAGGATTCTAAATGCTTTTCTCGGTTGTGTAGAGTTCTCTCTTTAAAAAAAAAAAAAAGTTATTCAAACTCTTATCTTTGTGCATAAATACTGCATGCTCTTTGAGGATTCACGCAGCATGCGTTGAATGCAGCCAATTTGTTTGCCTGCGTACTCAGACAAGTAAATTAACACTAAACACCCTGAGAGGTGGGAATGACAATCTGTCACAACACTGTAGTCTGACCAGCCATATCTGTCTTACTCTGGGGGGTGCTGCCGCCGCTGTTGTGTTTGCTGCGACAAACTCGCAACATGCTGGGGCTTATCTGGGGCACACAGGAGGAACGACAATGAACTTATCAACATCCAGCCACTTGGCTGGATGTCGCTGCAACCCCACTATGCTTCCTCCAACCACGAGCCGGCTCCGGTTCACTGCTCATACACACCAGCAGAACCTAATCAAGGGACAGTGAGCCTTTCAAACCACAGGCTCTGTCTTCATATGCTTTAGAGGGAGGAGGTGGAGAAAAAGAAAAAGAAAAAAAAAAAAGTAGTTCTGCCAGGTAATATAAAAAGCCGTTGGCAGGAAAAAAAAGCAAGCCCAGAGAAAGAAGTTCAATAACTTTGCAAGGAACTTCACACACTCTACGACAACGAGCTTCCAGAGTTTTGATTGAAGCTCTGCACTAGGCCACAACAGGGCTTTTCTAGTCTATTATTTTTTCTTCATGTTCAAATCAGTAACAACGCCATAAGAATAAATACAGGTTTCAGCAGGATGAATTTTGAGAGGTCAGTAGAAGAAAAAAAATATATATCTGGTAGACAACTCTAATACAAACAAAAATGAGTTTCATCCCATTTCCTGGCTTGGAAGTTTGGGAAGCAGCAACAAAGATGAGGTGTCAGAGTGAAAATGAAGAATCAGAATCCCATACAGACTATTTCTAAAAGGTGAAATATGTTCTTATTTGCAGAATAACAAAACAGCAGGGTTACTTTTACACCCAGACAGAAACTTTGGTCAAACTCAGTTGCTGCTGATATTAGCCGTTTCATCAGTACAGCTGAGAGAAGAGAGAAATCATGTGGGCTAGATATGAGATACATTTCACACATTTAAAGGCAATACTATGGCTATCATGTGTGCTCCGTTTCTACAATCATTTAAGACAGGAGAGCAGTCCAGGTTAGATGAGTACATCTCTCATCATGTTTCATTGTCAATAATGACCCTTTTATCCAAGTCTTTTGTGCATTCCAGCTTACTACTGATCCCACCATGCTACCCTCTTGCTGTCCTGTCTAAGGGAATAAGCCGAGTGATCAGCATATCAAAAAGAACACGAAGACTTGCTTTTTGCAATCACAATGTTTGGAGCAAATTGAAGGTGATTTTTAATAAGTGTGCATGATCTGACAGGCTGTAATGAAAGCGGAGATCCGATGTTTTTCGTGCTTCAGGATGATCACAGTTTGCTTTGGCCTGTCTGATAGAAGAGTATTTTTACACATGACTGTGACAGTCAGTGTGATTTCTTTTTATGTGGTTTTCAAGGTTCACTGACCCTAGAAAACAGGAGGGCCCAACAACTCATTTATGTCATACCATCATTGTAATTGCATTTTTGTATTCATTATTAATACAACCGATAAGAATGAGAATGCATTATGCTAGCAAGTGCCTCTTTTCAGTCACCTATCAAATTATTTGTCTGACTAATATGTTGTGGTAAAGAATCTCAGAAAATTGGAAAATGTTTCACACTTTCTTAGTCTCCAATAGAGAGTTCTCCCACTAGTCAAGCCTTTGAAGCAGAAACCCTGCAAGTCAAGGGTGTTCATTATGAGTTGCTGAAAATGACTTGCAACTTTTTAATGACAGAAATTCCTAGATTTCAGGTACCTTAGCCTTTTGATTTTTAATCAAAGACCATCTTTTCAACTGAACAGATATTTAAAAGTCCATCTTTATTAAGTGTACGACAATATCATACTCAGATGTTGCGGTTTTTGCGCAACTACAGCACTGGCTACATCTCCACAATGAATGGGTGAGTATACCTTAGAGGAATGTGCAAATCGATAGAAAAAAACAAATGAAACTCACATTGACTGCAGTCCAAACAAGACTGGCTGATCATACTGCCCAGACCTCTACTCTTATCTTGTTTGAGATATATAATGCCTTGGCATGAGCTGCAGCTGCCCACAGGCTCTGTACAGAGATGAATGAGTCATGGTTATTTATTCAAGAGCAAAACAACTTCAATGCACAGTATCAGAAACTGAATAAAGATCCAACAGCCATTGTCTTAATCTTTTCTGAATATATTTGAGGCCCTAACAGTTTTCTGCTGACTTTACATCATCTCTTTAGTGATAATACATGAATATGGAAAGGAGGGGCTGTCAGTTGTTCAATATTTTAGTTTAAAGTTTACAGAGACCCCAGAGTGCTGATACTCGTCTGCAACAGTGGTTAATATATTGTTTTTGTTTGTGCTGCCTCATGTAAATGGAAAAATTGCTCTTCATCTGGTGCTCCTTTTCTTCAAATACATCCCAAGAGAGTTGCACAGATAGGAAAAACACAAACATTTCCAGAGGTTGGATAACAACTTATAGTGGTAACAGAGAATCTGCAATGATTCACGTCTCTGACATATATTCAAGTCACCATGCTGCTCATGCCAAGTTTCAGACTCCTAATCAGTTTGATTCAGCCCATCTGCGCCATGCCCAATTCCCTCCATGTTTCACCTGTGCCATGCACTACTAAATCCTTCTCTAGTCTCTGCTTCCCAGCCAGATTATTTATCACATTTGCCAGAAATCCAGTGCACCTTTCTCTGCACTCACGATTCTTGTGTCTCACCTAATCATGTCCTCGGATTACTCTTTTCTGCTTACCCACAGTGGATTCGGACTATTCGGACTGCACATCGGACATCCTGACGTCGACCCATGCACCACCATGTGATTCTTGCTTAACCCACTGTAATGACCAGTCCCTGTTTATTCACCCCAATATTGGATTTTGAATTGTGCCTGTAACTCTGGAGAGTTTCAGTGTCTCTGACGCCTGTGGAGAATCGCTGCACAGACTGAAGAGGATCACAGAACGTGAGCTTCCCTCCAAGCACTTCCTCCGTGGGGATTCAAGCCTCTCCCCTGAGCTTGCTGCTCAGTGACGTAACCATTACCGTAGCTGCCCTGTTCACCTCCCATTGATGCAGTTTATTCAAACGAACTTCTTCAGTTTAACATTGTTATTTTAGTCTTCAAATTCTGTGTTGAATTTCCGGGTCACCTGGATCGAATCACATTGGTGGATCTGGACATGAATGCATGTGTCCTTATTTGTAGCAAACTACATAGAGAAGTTAGCTTTCTATAAAACACCTATTGCAGAATACGGCTACAGTCAACTGTCTTCCACAAATTTTTGTGTGCAAAAAAAAAAAAAAGATATTTCACCACAAGTATTTTGAACCACAATTTAATTTGATTAAAACACATTTTTAGGCCCAACAATAAAAATGTCTGAAAGAAATGTGAGAAGAAAGAAGTATATTTTCTTACTCGGTTCACAAAGTCACCATAAACATTTCATGAGCCTTCAGTGAATAAAACCTCTGGCATTCTAGTGTTCATGTTTATCTCTGAAATGTAATGTTTTACACTCCTCTGAAGAAAGGCACATAAAAAGAGAACTGCTTATGGGTAAAAAAAAAAGAAAAAAAAAAAGGGTGAAATATCCACAAATCCATAAAATTGAAACCAGGCCTGTGAATCAGTTTAGATTTGCTATGAAATTTGAATTTGGGGAACATTTTAGCTCAACTTTTACCTTCATCTGTATATTCTACTCTGAGTTTTATTATCTCAAAGCCTTTTCAACTTGAGATAATCCCTTAACAATCAGTTTCGCAAGAATCTGTACTTCATCTTCAGTAGTGGCACACCTTGCCTAAATACGTTAGGAAAACAACTAAATCATGTGCAATGCTCCATCCCAGGATAAATTGCCAACAAGCTTGTATTTGATGTTTGCCTTCTGTTCTGCTAGAATGATGCTGGCCAGAAACATGGCATTAACAATGGCTGCATGGTGGGATACCGCTACAGTAATCGCTTCAACACAAATACCCCCTACTGTGTCAAAGTCATTCGCTCATAACGCTAAACTGTGATTAGAATGCAAAGAAAAGCATATTTTTCTAGAGACCGACAAATTATTACCCTGGTTTAACTAAATAAAAAGGGCTACATTTACACATAATCCTTATATATTGGTTTTAATTCATCAAATGAGCTCCACTTGTTAGAACATGACATTGGATAGTTTTTCTAAGATTTGAACATGTGACTTTTTAATGCTTTGAGCTACATAATTTTATACAATGAAATCATAGGTCTACTGTTACTTAAGCACATTTTTGCTGAACTTCTGGAATCTGATTGGTCTTGGCACACTTCACTAACACATCCGATGTGTGCTAATGGCAAAAAATTGTGTGTGTGACCACATTGTGTTTTGCATCTACTAGCCAGTTGGTGGCACTGACTGTCAGCTATTGTTTCCTCCCACTGTCAATCCACGAAGCCTCATAAGTTTTATGTAAGATGGCCGTTATAGGTCCTCATCAACAGCAATTAAATTTAATCAATTCAAATCAGTTTACTGGTAAACACAAAAAAAATACACATTTTAACTAAACAAGCAGTTCAGAAATCATATGCAATATTTCTTAGGAAAAAATCATTAATTGCAGTTACAGCCAAAAATGTTTCTTCTGGTTAGCATACCACAAAAATAAAATCCAAAGTAAATTAAGTGTCATAGCCGAATGAGGCAATACATCTGTCCAATTTAGTCAGCATGCACATTATCCAGGTGTAATTTAATTATAAAGGTTTACATTAAAATTTGAAAAACATTTTCCTCCTGGAGTCCTGCGGTCGTGGTAGCAGCGCAGCAACAAAGCACTTTAAATATTTAAACCCCAAAACTGCTATAAACGAAGAAAACAAACACAAAGCTTACCACTAAGTCAAGTGTGTAGTTATATGTTTTGTGGCAATGAATCCTGAGAAGCAATAGATGTTTTAATATGACTGAAACGCCAAGTCTTCAAGTGGCAGCCAACACAGACGCCAAATCAATGCCAAAGCCCCGTGCTCAGCTGACTAAGTCGTTCTTCCGCCCAACAGTGATGGCCAACCTGGGTGTAGGGTTTAATGTCATGGGACATTTTTTAGTTTCTTTTTAATGTATTTTAGTAACATGGGATACACTGTGCTTTGATTTTTAAGAAAATTGAAGTATTTGTTTTTGTTTGGGTGGCACTTACAATTTAAAAAAAAAAAAAACCTTCATGAAGCCTAAGAAATGGACAACCCAATTTCAGCTGTTGCACTGAATGCTGCACATGGTCTGTAGTGTAATTGTTCCCCACAGAGGCTCTAGATCTCATGGTTATAAATTTAAGAAAAACAACAAACATAAAGAAATGTATGAACTTTTCATATTTAGGAAAAAAAAATTTGCTTCCAATATGTGAGCACTTTAAAAGATGAGCAATTGTACATATCAAAGGAAAGGTTCACTCCTTGGTTTTGTTTGACATACTGCAAATGGTGAAATGTCCTACTCTGAATAGGTAGAAAGCAATAATTACTTTAATCCATCTACAAAACAAAGAGCTGAGAAATTATGCAAATGCTCCATCTGTTGCTGCAAAAATAAATCTCTGACCAAATTAGCTCCATCACTGCAACTCAAGTCCCGCTTTAAGCCAAAATGAAAGCCAGACAAAAAGAAAAAGAAAATTTAAAGAGCTCTAAAGCTCTAAAGGGAGTCAAGTTAGTGACAGACCAACAACAGCCCAACCATATCAGAGCAGAAGCATGAAACCACAGACTATACTCAGTGGGAAAACTAATATGATGCTGAAGAGGCTGATTACCACAAACCAATGTATCTGCTGATTCACCATAGTCTGGGTGTGAGCGCTAAAACTCTCTGTAACCTTAGAGAGTTACAAATATTACAACCCATGACCTTTAGTAAGTACCATCGCCTTACTGTCAACTAGGTATTGTCAGCCTTAACTGTTTTATTGCACAGTCTGCAACCTCCTTACTATCCACACAGGGCCCCTGTCAGGGAGTTGGGGAAGAAAGAGGTCAACAGGCATGTGACATTTTTATTGCAGAGACATGTTTACAGCTATTGTATCAGAAGAGAATCTGCAGAGAGACTTGTGTCCGACATCGACAACCACACATTGCAAAGCAGGTCCAGTTAAAACCATGTGAAATGCACGGATGATACCTAAGCTTATTTAAATGCACTTGCTTTGAATGTCTAGGTTGGTACAGAACAGCTTTTCAAGGAGATGTCAAAAATATCTTGCTCATAATAAGCTGAATATGCTAGAAAATAGCAACTCTTGTGGACAAAAAGGAAGGACTCTGTCTTTGCATATCCCTTCTCAGTCATTTGCTGTCTGCAGTCATTGCTTCGGGGTCAAATTAGATTGAGTCGTAGCTAACTAAAATAGCACAGGTATGTTGTCTACCTTTATGAGGAGGGACAAGTGAACTTCTTAAACCAAGAAACTCTAAAAACCAGACATAATTACATGGGTTTGCCAATTTTACTGAGCAGTGAAATCATTTTGTACTAACACGGGTTACCATCAGGAGCTTTTTACCAAGTCTATAAAGAATATAAATAATAATTAATTTAAAAATATTTACCAGAGTCCATTTACGGATTGGAAAGGACAGCCTGTCAAACTAAGCTACCCTAACTCCCATAGAGCTGCTCTTTATGGTTTCTTGATTAACCAGTCATACAACAAATGTAAATTTATGCAGTGTAATCTAGTAATCTAGCTTTCTGAACATAATTTGGATACAGAGTTAAATGGGATCAAAGTTCACATTCAACACAGTTCAATTACATTTTTGCTGACATTCAATTCCCCTTTCTGGAAGCACTTTGTTGATGAGCAGGTAATGTTAATTCATTACTTCATTTTGAAATAATGATTTTAAATGTTTACATTTTAAAATACATGTAGATCTGGATCTTAAGGGAGTTGCAGTTTTGTAGTTATATATAACATGTATAACTAATATAATATAATGTAAAAAAAAACAACAAAAAAACATTAATATTCATTCCTACTAACCAACCAAATCCTTTTAGGTTTTGACTCAAATAACTGTTTCCCCCAAAATATATTTATTACAGCAAATGTTGCCATTTCCACAGGCAGACTTTTACTGTTTACAAAAATATTTATTCGTATTCACAATGCATAGGACCTTTCCAAATCCATCCAAGACTGGGGAAAACAGGTTCAGCTCGAATCCTTTGATTGTTTAATTGGCAAATCTAATATGCCACCTTTTCATCAGCAGTCGGGTTTTTGATCAGCAACACGCACACCGAATCCGTTTGCTCGACTGACCCACTGCTCGATGCATTCCTGATGTTAATGTTCCTTTGAACTGAATGTCAGCTTTACCTGCACTCTACCAGACCCTCCCGGAGGGGCCAAGGTGAACGTTAATTATTGCAGGAGAAAATTGACTTCCACGAACATAGTTTGTGTTAATTAAGAAAAAAAAAACAAGTTGAGGTAGCACAAACTGCTCCAAACTCACAATTTAGTTGTTGGCATTTTTTTTGCCTCTTGTGTACACGGGTCCAGCTGTGTGCAGAAAAAATTCAAGATTCATCCAACAGTTTTTTCATTTTTTCCTAATTCATATCACTACGAGCTTTAAATGCAAATTAAACATCTGGATTTGGAATGGTGTTGCATAAAGTTCCCACTTATAAAATGTAAATCTACTGTAGCTGAAATGTAACTTCATTGAATTTAGATCAAATTTCAAAACACCAGCATGCAAGAATATATAAACAAAATGGTGAACAATAGTTAGACAATGGGTGATCAGTGCAACATAAAGCAGCAGCAGCAATAGAATTTAGTTCAAATGTCAATGAAAAAGGGTAATACTAATCATACAATATATATATATTTTTATTTATAGGTCCTTATCCCACTTTTGTGCACATCTTAAATGTTGTTCTGTTTGTATGTAGAATACAATTCTGACATTTACTTCTCACTCAAATTTACACTGCAAAAAATTGATTAAGAGATTGTCAAATAAGGAGCTGCATTCAACCAAAAGAGTGCAGATTATGAAGTCTATATACTGTCAGTAATCACTAGATTTAAATAGAGAAGATGGGCACATCCGACTACCTAATGCAATAGTTCGCACTACACAATTTTTTGCCCCTATTTTCCCCTCACGACAATCTTAGAGCGTTGGCCGATCTAAGATTGTCGCTTGCAGTTTTGTAACCGATCATCCTGCAGTGTGTGGTGTGTTACGGTGGATCGTCGTGGCCGCTCCGATCTAAATCGGGGGTTTTCCCCAACTGGGAGCTTAATGCTGAATGTGACAGGCATAAATAGGTTATAATGATTTTCATTCAGTCAGGTCTTTACGCTGATTCTAGCCACATGCATCACAGGTAGATTCTATTAAAGCATTGATTAATGCCTGATTTTAAAATTAGTTAACTGGACTTGTAGCCATTATTTTGTGCCCAGGTGGCTGGACACCACATGGCACGACAAACCCGATCGAACCGTTATACCTAGGATTTCTGTCGGCTAATGTGTCATCAAAACCTAATGTGTCAGGTTTTGAAAATTGGCCGACAACTCGTGTAGTGTGCGCTGGACATTACACTAAGGAAATGAGGAAGGGAGGATCAGTGGAGAGCACTGGAGTTGAGCTTTTTTTCATTCAGTGTCATCAACAGAAAGAAAAAAAAGGCAGGAAGAGACGATAAAGCCGATAATTAAAATGAGGTCGATAGGTTTAAACTTATCGTGCAATTAATTGATTTATCGTTTATCGCGACAGGCCTAGTTCCAATATAACAATTCTGACTGGAAATTTGTTGGTTTTATATTAAATTAAATGACCATTTTGTAGATGTTGAGCAGAGAAATAAACTTTCTATGGTGGCTTATTGGTTTCCCAGACTTTATTGTTGTATTATTTACCATTTATATTTAAAGACAATATTTTTGCCAACAAACTGCATAGTGTGCCATGAGTCGCCCTCAAATGTTCCAAAAATTTTATTTCAACTGGAATGCTGAAGTTGTAAGCCTGGTGTGAAGATGTTTATTAAAGAAAAATAAACAAGGTCTAACATGTTACCCACCAGCACCTTGACACTCCCATTGTATAAGGATAATCAAGAAGAAAAGATCAATACAAGTGAAACACTAAAGCATTTTGAGGCTACATTTAAGTTGCAGATTGAATCTTACTCCTCCCGGGAACCAGCTAAAATAAAACAAATGGAATCACAATCCTGCAAGATTTATTAAGATGCCCAGAGGTATGCAGCAAGAAGGCATTACAATGTTTCAGGACTTGTTAGCTGCAAGCTAAGGTGGCTATGAATCAAAATTGTGTCAGCAGTCCTGGAACCGTGCTGTTTCTGTACGATTCACCACTTGCTTAATCAGTTTCTGTGGAGATTGCCAAAGAACTACATAGATCTCATAGTTTTTGTATCCCTTCACCCAAGGGTGGAATTTCTGCTTATTTGATCTACAGCCAACAAAATATATAACTTATTTTAGTATAATATTGGTTTAGAGTGTACTTACAATGAGGAAATCATAATTGCTCAAATAATTTGCAAATTCTTCTTATGTCTTCTTATGAATCACATGACAATTATTTCAACGTGTAAATATTTTGAAGAAATTAGATATCTTTGCTCTTGTTGTAGATAATGCCTATATTTCAATGCAGGTTCAGGTTCCTCTCCCTAAGGTACATTTCACTACAATAAAAGGAGCTGCTAAAAAACAAAACCTTCTTTAAAATTTTGAGGAAATTTTATGCAAGCCTAAATCACTTCAGTTTCATAACATCTCAGCCAACCAAAAATATATATGTTCTTAAAAGAATGGACATTTAAATGTTTCTTAAATATATCACTGTGCACTTTTAATTAAAAGTAAAATAGGAATTAAAGTTCAATTATGAGCTACCTCAGCAAGGACACATGTCTAAAAATTAACTGTAATCTGAAACCACTGACAAGAAGGCAGCTGGACCAAACATGACTGTCGTTAAAGAGTTACGCAATTCAGTTATTCCCTGAACAAACGATGTGGGAGACTTAGTATGTGAAGCTGAGGGTATGTTAAAGCCATGCCTGACAGGTACAATTTTAATGCACCTGCAGTTGCTGGTGGCAGATTGGTACTATTCAGCACATTCATTATAAAGTACAAAAGATGTCAGAGACAAAAAAGGCTCAAATAATCAAAATTTCCCTTTATGTCAAAGCCAAGAGCCCTAATTTCCTTTTCAGATGATGTAGATGTAATAACCACCCATGGGTTGATGAGATGTCAAGACTAATTCTGGATGTGACAAAGAACTATGAGTATTCTACTTTGATAAAATTAACAATTTTTTTATTTTTTTTTTCCCCGTCTCCGGACCATTATTTTGTATGTAATGTACTTTCTCCAATACAATAAATTTTTATGATTTATGATAATGCCTATCCTTTGTGAAACGACAATAGGTATTTCCTGAATCAGTTACCTCAAGCACAAGGTATGTACTTTTGTACTCTGGTTAAAAGGTCCCTGACAGATGACTTTTCTAAGAATAAAAAACAATAAAAAAAAAAAACTTACCTAAAATTGTATCTAAGGTGCTTAGAGGTTATGAGGAATAAAACAAAAACAGTTTTCTAAATTAAACTAAGCTTTTATGGCCCCTAAACTAAATACATTTTAGTCAAAAACATCCAATTTTTTGTGAAGGTTTAAGTTTTATCTAGACCAAAGCTAAATCCTAGATTGAAGCTTCGGCTGAACGACTTGATTATTTTTGCCATGGCAAAAAAAAAACAAAAAAAAACAAACAAACAAACAAACAAAAACATAGAAGTACGAATAGTTCGGCACATTATTTTTGGAGAAATTACAAATCAACATCTTTTCAAAATATTAGAAATATCCTTGACATGTTCAAGCACATTACTGAGGACATAACCTGTGAACTACTATTGAGTTGAATAAGTACTATAAAACGAAAATCTAATCTGCATCACGCCAGAAATAGAAAAGCTAATAAAAACACCTAGCAAAGCACTTAATGGTAAAGTCATGTGAATCAACACCACTAAAGTATTTTTCCACCTGCCCAACAGTCCACATTTCTCTCCATCTACTGAGTGACAGGTAGCCAAACTTGATTCCTCTCTGCATCACAGCCCAGTCTCCCCAGATCTTGTTAATTAAAAGAGAGCTGATCGTAATTGATGCTAATGGAAGTCAATAACGACCGTGAGGAACAAGTGCAAATGTGCTTGAGCAATTAACCTAATATTTACTGGCTTTGACTCTCAGGAGGAGCTGGCCGCTATATGTCGACTCATACTGCCTGCTCTGAAATGACGTGCAGCTCTAAGTCAAAGACAGCGAAAAATTGAGACTGTGTGCAAACAACTGCAATTATGGAAGAAAAAGCAAATCCAGGAGATTATATGAGGTTATATGAAATAGATTAATTGGACTCATTTAAGTAGTGAGACAAATAGGGCCATGATGTCAGTACTTTGAAATAAAATGAGCAAACATAATAATGTGAAATCTATTAGTCTATTTTTGCCTTTATTGGAAAATGCCTGCACGCACATCAACAATTGGCTCTTTTGCCCTCGGAAATGTAAGTTTACTTTAATGTACTACAACGCAGCTCTTTTTTTACTTCTTGCATTTCAGTTTTCAGTGGAGATAAGGGTAACCTTTCACAATATATTCAGAACAATATATAACCACACAATGACCAAAACCTCAGTCGGCGGCTAACTGGAAAAGCTGACTGAGTGAAAGCAGTGGTGGACAGAGAGCCGTTTGCTGTACACAGCTTAAAGCTGACATACATAAAACTGTAATAGCACTGCCTGTTCCTGCTGCTGCTCGATGAATGGAGTATTTACAGCTCCAAGTACTCACACAGCGTGTATACTCGGAGGTCAGAGACTGCTGTGTCTTGTTTTGGACAAGCTTCTTTGTACCCAATTGAATGTGGCTTACAGCATCCAGGTGCTGGCATACTTCCACTCTGAAATCTAAATCCTGACCCCAGGGGTGAGAACACATACTGAAGTTCAGAAAATGACAGGAAATCTGCGCTGATGTTGCTTTTAATATTAAGTATTGGCAGAAACAAAATAAAGTGACGCAAAGAAACATCTGAAACGGGGTTAGAGGTGCTTAAGGACCGGATTTGGGAGCCTCCGCCTTGAGGAGATGAAACTGATAACTCAGAATTCCCAGGAAGTAGTTCATTAAATTTCAAGCTTTCTCTTAATTTTAGGATGTGGTTTCAAGATGCTTTTTTTTTTTTTTTTCATCATACAGGGGTCGTTCTATGCACCAATTTTCACATGTCTAAATTAATCTGGTCAGCCTAATTGACTTAAGGGGGCGCTGTTGAGATATTTGGACACACTCATTTTAAAATCCCAAAAATATCCGTAGGAGTGAATTTTATGCAAAGTTTGGTGAGTTTCTGAGTATATTTAGGTACCAAAAAAAGGCAATTAATTTGTTGAGTGTGATGTTGATTACATTCAGATTTATCCAAAGTTTCTGTTTAGGGAGCATGTGTGCAGATCTGGTTCTCACAAGTGACAGCACAAACCGAATGCAGACGCTGTGGCTCACTGACGGGCGAAGAACAATGACAGACTTGAAGCACAAACTCAACACCAGCAGCGGCGCTCCAATTAATTATTAATGCAGAGAGAGTAAAGGCAGCATGAAAAAAAAAAAGAGTTGCAGACTTTAATCTCAGTTACAAACATCTGTGATAAGACAGATGTGGGAGCCAACAGTGCTGACACGGGATCAGCAAATTCAGCAAGCTACAAACTCTGAGGAGATAGAAAATATGAGAACAAAGAACAACAAAACCTCGAGTCAAAAGGCAAATTAGAAATATCACCACTATAAAACTTTTGAAACGGGTTCATTTATTACCGTATTTGTGAGAAGGTGGAGTTTTTCCTAGTCTGCCGTCAGCTTTTTAATGCTTGAATAAATTAACTGTCTCAAGCAGAATTATTTATTGTAGCAGTGTTGTTGTGCACTAGAAAAGAAATGATATGTGACATTTTAATTAGTCTGTTGTCAGCATTACAACATTTCTACAGTCAAGCCTCTTTGTTGTGCTGTACAAGGTCTCAAGGAAACAGAAAGGGTAAAAGAAAGACAGTGCTGGTGCTATACACCGCTTTGTATCGCCACTTGCTTGGCAGTTTCTGTCCAGGAGTGTTTGGCAGGCACAATATGATTATGCTTTTTATTTGCTTCTCTCATAAAAGTTGGGTCAGAAGTGTTCTTTATGAAAATCAGACAGGCTTTGAGTCTGTATCCCCCAATTTCCTACGTTTAAACCATAAGAGAGGGGCTGGTGTTAAAACAAATGCAATTTCATTTCTGGCATTCTACATATACACTGTAAAAATGAATTCCCAGGAAAAATCCTTTCATTATGTTTTGGCACCTGAACTACTATATTAAGTCCAAAAGTGATGCAGATTAGAACCCACTGAAACTGAAATTTATATGTTTTTTTGTTTTTTTTTTTATGTTCAACAAAGTTGAACATAAACGAGACATGTCTCATATGCAATGAGACATATTAGTAATGTTAATTTCCTCTTAAAGTCGTTTACTGCCATTGGAAATGTCAAAACAGTCTCCTTGCTAAACTCCAGTAATGTAAAGATGATCCAATAAAGTTAAATATTGGAAAATAATGGTATTAGGAAGTTGGGCTAGGCAATATGGGCTCAAAATTTTAACATATTTATCAATACACAATACATTTCTTTAAAATCCTTACATTTTATTGACCCTGGTATTGTGCACATTTTGCTCAAAGTTTCATAACAAATATTGTCACACTGTTAGATGACAGTTCTAAAGCCACGTAAAATAGTTCGTAATCATTTGGGAATGTACTGCAACAACCTTTTACAACAACTATGTTGTTAATTAACAAGTAATTAATGACTTGGATTGTCATTAATCCAATGACAAGTGTGTGTTAGTATGCAAACCAAACAGAAATTAATTAGACAGAGAAGTAATGGATCAGTTGACATAAATCACAAAATGATCCAGATAAAACACCACGGACCCAACGATCATGACACCGAGCAAATGTATTTGTCAACCTCCTTCTTTGGGGCCAGAAATAAGTTTTACTCCTAAAAGCCCATCAGTTCAGAACCTCGAGCATTTTCACATTCAGGATTTACAGTATTGCAGCACTAATGAGAAACCAAGTTTAACTTCTTGGAGCTAAAGTTAGAAGTTCACTCTAAACCTTAAAACTTCAGACATTACTACAAAAAGTCTAAAATTCTTAAAAATTCAAAACTTCCTGAAAAGGACTTCCAGGTTTATCCTGGAGAGCCAGAGTTTATTGAGGTTAGGGAAGACTGTCTTGATTTTTAAACCATATTGTGTGTTTTGCTCTTGAGAACAACATCACAAAAGGAGCAAAGATCACAGAACAAAATGATATACTCTTTAGCACTGTGGTGCCTATGAAACTTTATAATAATCTCCCATGCTGTCCTTTAGGTTTCAGACTTCAACTTCAGCTGTTTCTTCTGACCCACATATTTACATTTTTTGAATTTAGTTTAGAAAGGGCAACTGCTTATATAGCACATTTTTACATGGTAGAAGTGTACAAGAATATAGAGTGGTCTGCCACCATGATAAAAACATGCATGTATAAAGTTTAACAGCTCTTTTGCTTCCACATATTTCATTTTTCTATATTGGGCTTTGTTAAACTTAACCACAATCACCACTTGTTTGTCCATCAAATGGTTTTTGTCCATGTCTGTATGCAATTTCAGTGATTTCCAGTTTGACTAGACTCAGCAGAATTTTCTCAAAATAATTGTAACTGATCCCATAGAAGTAAGGTCATGGTAATGTTTGTTTCTTCCCCTCATTCAAGGCCAGCTCAATACCTCATTTACTCTTTAATACGATTAATGACCTGGATCAAATCTCAGTTCTGTCAATATTAATCCTTTAACACTTAAAAAATTTCACTTTAGCATCTACAAATAGATGGCTTGAAATAAACTGACAGCCAACATTTCCAACAAGAATCCTGGTGGAATTGGGTTATTGGTGAGGTAGTGACTGCTCTCGGACCTTACGTGTCATACGGGAAATATTTGCTCATTATGGAGCTAGTGCTGTTTAAACAGCAAACTCTGAGTTTGTGCTTTCTTGATGCCAACATGTGTGGTTTCATAATGAGCAGTTTTTGTTCTGGAGAAGAGTATGAATCTGTATAATCCTCAAGCTCAGATCTTTGTCAGTTTCTATTGAAGATCACATGCTGTTCAACTAATAGTCATAAATATATATATATTCTTTTTTTTTTCCCCAATAGTTCAAACTCGGTCAGACTGGATGGACAGATGTTTTCTATCAACCTTTGAGGGCTTCACAAAAAATCGGTTTTATATTAATCTTAAAGATCAGGACTGCTGGTAAGTTACCTGAAGTTGCTAAAACAATTACAGGAACCGACAACAAAAACATTATCCAGATGCTTTAATTTAAGCTAGAACAACAACAATTACTTCTCTGTTTGCAATATCTTAGTTGTTTAAATTTTACTTTATTAACGACAAAGTTAAATTTAAACTTTGACATTTGTTGTAAACAGTAAAATGGTCTACCATATAGATTAGAAACAGTGAACCCCCCAAAAAACCTAAGCTACCTCTTTCATTGGCATATCAATAAGTGGTATAAGAGAACATTTTTGTATACTAATCCTTAGGGAAGGTGACCTTAAATGACCTTTGTTGTGATCTGGCTCTAAGTAAATAAATAGAATTAACTTCATCATTTGATCAAATATTGCCAACCCATGTTATAATAGTATCACTTATTTTTCTACACGGAATTTTTTTTTTTAATTCAGTGTTTACTTTGAAAGTTCAAGCCTCCACACAATAAGGAGCTCTCAGTACAATTATGCCTTTTATTTTAAAATCCATAACAGTAAATTATAATAATATAGTGCCAAGTGTATTGTTTTCAGCCACATTTATGGATAAAGGTGCACAGAATGAATCCATAACCTAGATAAACAAGAACATCTACTCACCTAATTTAGGCATTTAGTTTTAATCATTCCTTTTATGCCCTGCAGGATATATAAAAACACCACATGTGCTACATTTTGCAAGCCTCAGATATCAGAGAGCCATGCATTTACATGTGATGACTCAGTGTTTCTGGCAGAGCTGAGAGAGAGCAGTGGCACAGTGCCATTAGCATCCTGTTCCCTTTTTATTTGTTTTACTGATTTCTAAGGGGCTATTCTCGCCCCAAGTATAGATTTACAGCGAGGAGAACTGCATAAAGGTGGGGCTTGCTGGGACCGCCTTTGTCAAAATGTTGTCTTCAGGCCAGTAACACAACTCTCATCCAAAATAATATTTACCATGCTACACATCTGCCTTCTGCTGCTTTTTGGGGTTTTTTGTTTTTGCTTTTGGGAGCAACCAAAGCTGAGCTTGCTCCACATCTATTTAAATTATGTCTTCTTGTCATCATTTTGCACATATAAACTTACGTTTGTTTCAGCCTTGGCCAGCGTTCATGGGTAATTACCATAGAGGCAGCAGTGACAGCTTCTTTTTAGCATTCCACATGACACAAGTTGCACATGATTTGTTAATTGTTTGGATTTATGTTTTCCAATTTTAGGGCAGCAAAGGATGAACACACACCGTGGAAAATAAATTATTATACTCTCAGTGATGGGCCAGCGTCAATTAATCATAGTGTTGTCATGCTTTATTAAAAAAAATAAAAGAAAAAAAAAGAAAAACAGCTGAATCTAAAATTGTTAAATCTACAGAAAGGCCAGCAGATGAATTTATTTTCCTTTTCTTACAACTTTTCTTTGAAAAATCTAATTAATTAAAAGGGGGGAGCTAACTAATTAAAAGGAAATCTAATCAAATGTCAATTTTCTAGCACTTGGCTTTGTTGTTCTATCAGCTTTTGTTTTTCACAGCTGATTTCTAATTTTACTTCAGTCCTGCAGGATTACCTTCATCTACTTAATGGCTTCCTGATTGCATGTCGAGTTCTTCTGTTAGCTTTATTAAAATTTCATTTCTGCAGTAATTAAGCAAAGCGGCACTTCTTTTCTTTGGGGATGCTTGGGCTGCTGAATTCTACATGTATTAATTAATTGTGATGGTCTTGTAAATAAAGCGGAGTGTGGTTTAATTGCAACATTGGCAAAGTGTCCACTAAGAATGTCGGAAGATTGTGTCATATTGATAAAGGTCCTTAGATACTTGAAGAAATACTTTTTTTTTTAATGTTTTGTTAATAAACCGGTATATAAAAATGCTTCCCACACTGCAGTCTGGAGTGGTGTTTGTGGTGACAATGTATGGTAAGATTAACTTTTTGTGAGAGCATTTGTCCTCAGTAAGCTCCAGTTAACAGTCTACCTAAAAAAAAAATAACAAAAAAAAAAAAACATTTCTTCTTCCCCAAAAACACGTGGCCTATAAGAGCAAAAGAGGGAAAGCTATTGTCACAGTGCACACAGCTTGTGTGAAAACAGCTCTGCAGAATGCAAATGCGAACGCTTCTCCACCACACGCACACACAGGGGAAAAAAAACAGAAAAAAAGAAAACGAACAAAACACAAACAATTTCTCAGCTTCAGTTGTAAAGACAGGTCATCTGTCTTCTTCCTCTGGGCCGAGACGATAACATCTGCTAGCGCATATGGCACATGAGAAGAGAGTGGGTTTGTAAATCTAACAGAAACAATGACAACAAGGATGGAGAGTGGAGGACAAAAATCATATGCTGATTAGAAGCAGGGCCATACATCATGGGTGCTGACACTGTGCATGTGTGTAGGCATGAAAACACTGGAACGTCTACTTTACTACCTTCCAGAGCTCCTTTTAACTCATACAAGCAAAGTCTTTTGTAAAAGCTGATTTTTTTAATATATATCAGATAAGCCATACTTAACTGAATCCCTGTCTGATTTAACCTCTCATTGCATGTGGGTACCAAAATTAAAGTCAGATCAGAATTAGAGAAGACATGTAGCAAGACATGGACTGCTAACCAGAATTTGATGTCTTCTAAGTTTGACTATTCCTGATCGACGGCCAGCTGCTCTATAAAATCCCATCTTCTCCTAGGACCCTATGCGGCTGAAGTGGCAGACACATCATGTGCAGAGGAAATAATCCTCATTATATCTGTTCTGAGTTCTACTACCAGTCTGAAGTCATTTGTTGCATGTCTTACCCTTATTTCGTCACTCTTTTTCTTATAAAATTACGATTAATAAAAAAAAAAAAAATCCTATCTCTTTCTTATTCAATGAACAGGCCATACGTAAGATGCAATTTAAAAATAATGAACGTGTCTGCGGACACTAAGCAGGTGACGGAAAGACGAAGTGGAGTACAGCAAGGTTGCTCTGTTTAACACTGTGAACTTTAAATGTCTGTCACTGAACAGAAATCAAATTTAACGTTGAGATTTACAGGGTTTTAGCATTGCCATTACAAATCCCTAATATAAGATGGTAATATTAATTAAATTCTAAACATTATCTTCTTTTTAAAATAATAGGAAAACCCTGTATTTTAATTACATTTTTCTCTCACAAGCTGAGGACCCATTTGATCTTTAAATTGGAAGGAGAAAATCCAGGAACAAAAGGGTATCTGAAAACGGGGAGGATGTTTCCAGATACATCCTGTGTATTTATGTATCTGATACATCCAGATGAGAAAGTTAATCAATCAGCTTTTCTCCCACAAGACGTTTGCAAGGGATTCTTTGGACGAACCCTGTAAGATAAATAGTAATGGCCTCCACCTGTCACCCTACGGTGGCACCTACACAGCCTAATGGCCATATGTTTCGAGACCAACAGATGCTCACTTAACCTTGTACCAATGAGCCACAGATTCACAGCAAAGTCCATCACAGCAAAATGCTTCCTGTTCAGTAACGCTTCTTTAAACCCCCTGCAGTGTTTAGACATGAGCAAAGGCAAAAAATAAATAAATAAAAATACACACACGTATGAATATATATATATATATATATATATATATATATATATATATATATATATGTATTGTAGAATGACTTTACCTCTGCTATGTCTCTTGAACAAATAACATTATCTGTGGAACTGACAGGAACATAAAAGTGGTGTCTGAGTAAAGCCCATGCGAGCAGATGCACTTGCATCTCCAAGGACAGTTCTTCCATCTTTTTTTTAAACTGTAGAAGGAAATCAACCAGCCGACTGGTGAAATCTTTCATTAAAATGTGTGCTTCATATTTCTAAGAAGTTGCCATGTGAAAATTTATGGTCCATTTTAGATGTTTTATGAGCCCTCAGGAAGACATTAATATGACAAAGAAGGTGACGGGCAATTAAGATTTTAAGCCTTTTAAATTAATGCTCACAAATGATTCCAGAGTTAAACGTTGTAAATCAAGCTTTGTCATTCATAATAATGATGACGTGCTTCCACAAAGCTTAAATTTCTTAAAAAAAATGAACAAATGACTGGGCCAGATACACATTCAAAGAATTTTTTTTTTTTTTTTAAATTACAAAACATTTGTGTATGAATACAAATCAATGAATTGTTTGTACAGTTAGACTCAATTAGTCTAAAAGTTTGAAATCTGGCCCTGGCCTGTCACTTCTTAATCAGGGACCTGACTGTATAATCTCTTCTATTAAGAGGAAGGAACAGTTTTATTCTGCTTTAAATATTCATCTAATGTATCAAAATTGAGTCAAAAAGATGTTTTACTTATGAGTAGGGTTAGAAATTGATGGGAAATGTGGCTTTGGATGGGCTGGCTACTGGTCTCAGGGTATTTTAAAAAGTTACAGTTTAAAAATCAATAAAGTGTTTTATCATATCACATGGTCTTAAGTCACCTTAGTCAAATACCTAGGAAACTGTTGGAGTAATGATTGTTTGGAGGAAAATCACCCTCTCTTACCTATTTTGACAGTTCTACGCAAATGGCATCTTCACAGAAATCTCAAACCAGCCCATGCCTAAAAACAACATGGCAATGTGTTTGATTAGAATTATGATGTCAATATCAACTGTAATTAAACCAGATATCCCTTCCTTCATTGTGTATTTTCCATCATTACATTGTCCAGTAAGCTTTACTTCAAATATGTACAGTGAAATTCATGTTTCACATAAAATATAAAAGCAATGTTTAAGTTACTATGAATAATTATATATAACATCCAGAATTGTGTCTTCATTGTCAGTGGCGTGTACACTTAAGATACCCTCACGCCGCCTTGCTTTTAAACCCAAGTGAATTCTTGAAGGTCATATTAAACAGGGCGATCAAGTTTTCAAAAAATACCGTTTCCAGAAACTATAAACTCGAAGCCTAGTGCAACATGAAGTTATCTAGCATCTGTCACAGACTAAGACACCCCCTTGTTTTTCACTTACTCCGCAGAACTTAAATCAAGTTCGCACTGATGGCTATTACTTCTCCTAATCCGTACTGGTCTATTTCTCACCTTGAAGCCTCTACTTTTGACAAGACATTAATCTCCTATGGCCAAACTGCAAGTAGCTCAATACATTTTAGATTTACTGTGTTTCAAACCAATCTCAGTACCTTCAAACTGCTGCAGTGTCACAGTGATCATGGACTGTTGTTTTCAAATATTGTTGAAAGAAAAATAGGTCTCCATGCAAAACCCTAAATGGTGATTGATAAACTTTTAATCTCCCTTGGGATTCTGAAGAACTAACAAGTTTTCTTTAGCAATTCCTGTTCAGAGTTTTTTGTCCAGGCATTTGCTTACACCACGCACCAGTAAGATTTGTCACTGCAGTTTCTCCAACTAATGCAATATACTTTCCATTGCTGAACATTTGGTAGTTTTAAAATGCAGTAAAATAACACATCACATTTAATCAATACCACACTTACTAGAGGTGGAATGGTACACACACGCACAAAAAAAAAAAATATCACAGTTCAGTACGTACTTGGGTTTGAAGTCAATTTAACAAATTAAAAGTGGCAAGAATAGAACTGGCTTAATGGACTGGATAGATGGACTATTTATATTAATTCATTTTGGAGCAATTCAAACTAATTATGCTCAGGAAAAAAAAATCTAACAGTTGTTCTCGATGTAGTGACTTGACTTTTTATTGTACATTTAATGACTGACATTTTGCCTGCTCTCTGTACTAGACTTACTTCTGCACAAGAACTGTCTGGGTGCAACGTGAATAAAACATTCAATGCAGATTATGAGATATTACAGCTGCAGCAGCCAATAGAGTCTTTCCAAAGGCTCTGCCAGAAATAGTGTTTAGGGAGTTGAGATTCATCAGTTTCAGAGGTACTGAACATTTCAGAACGTCCAATCCAATAACCTGGGTTTGGATCAGCATGTTACCAGTAGTTTTAGCTCCAACTTGACAGATAATCTCTTGGGGGGCAGCTGGGATTACTATGTTCTTTTGAATGGTTTGTGAATAATCATATGCCACATCTTCTTAAATCAATTTGTGTGGAGGTTCTGTTTTATACGGATTTAGCATTTTGAAAGGAGGTTTTACAAAAATATCAAGTAGTCAGAAATATTCTGAGTGTGTTTCTTAGTTTTCACACTTTTGGACCGATATACAGTTTTTGATGTTCATGCCCTAGCTCTTGTTATTTACGGTCCTTGGTCCATAATCTGCCATGTGTTTAGTTCAGAATTTACATCTTCCTTAACACAGGCTGTGACAAGTGTAGCCATTCACTCTAGGATAAAAATTCATAAATGGCAATGTAGATAATTTGGATGAAGAGTCAATAAAATGTGTTTAATCCAAATCTTCTTGTATTAAAGAAGACTTTGATCTTCTGTAAATTGAAAAAGACTATTTTTTGTTTGTCCAACCTTCTTTTTTCCCTGCAATGGGTTGGAGACAAAGGAGGTTTATATTTTTATTTTTTTCTCCTTTCCACACGATTATCTATACACTTGTTTTTTTTTTTTTTTTTGTGCTTGGAAAATCGGATGTTTTAGTCAATTTGTTACACAATGCGTTTGTCTATCTGCATACACACCAGACTCGACATAGTACTTCTATTCAATCTTGTGGCAGAAAGATTTTTGACATTTTAACAATTTTTCTTGGACCTTAATAATTAAATTTTTGAGACCAGATTTGCTAATATATAATAGAAAACAAAGGCTTTGAGCTATTCCCTCAAATCCTGGAGGAAGAGAAGTCTGCAGGGCTTAAAGGATTTAAACGATGCTTACAGCTATATCCCTGTAGGAGTCTTGTGGGATGCATAGCTTGAGACATCAGGGCAAACACTGCAAGCTAGATTATTGTTACATAATAATCATAAGAACTGTGTTTATATATTTGGCATGACTAGAATTCATTCCTCGTTTGTGTTGATCACACTCTGCTCGTCTGATATTATCATCGCTTCATTTATGATTTTCTTGGACAGGATCGTGAAAACAACCATGAACTAAAGGCTGCATTGGGGTGTTTAAAAAAAGTAAGAAAAACTGGCACCTTCGATTATGAAATTGTAGCTTGACATAAAAATTGCAGACTGTTCACTGCTTTGAGTTAAAATCTGAAGTAAAGCAACTTTATTGGATACCTCAGGGAGTTGGTAAAAATAGAGTAAACCATAATAAACCACTCATCCATTTCAGATTAATGTATGGCTTGTAAAGTGCTACATTTTTTCCTATTGTTGGAATTTTACCAAACTTTTCGGCATATGTCCCATGACTATAGTTTATAGAAAGCATTTTTATTACAATTATAATTTGAAGTTTTCTACTGACTAAAGTGTTTGCCATTTTGTCTTTGTGAAGTACCAGAAATTCAGCGAGTTTGGACGGATAGTATCTGTAAAGACTGATTTAACGAGTGTAGCGCTGACTATAAGTTTATGGTTGTTCTAAGTCTTTTTCAATCTCCAACAGGTTTTCTGTGAGGACTGCAAAGTACGGAGCTCCATCCATCTTCCCATCAATTCTAACCAGCTTTTCTGTCCGGCTGAAGAAACGCATTTCAACAGCATTTCACTGCCACTAATGTTTTTCCACTGTCAGCATTGTGTGTTCAGGGTGTTAGTTTCCTTCCAGACACAGGTTATGCGTGCAAGCAAAAGAGTTCAATTTTAGTCTCCTCTTTTGACATTTTTGATGAGTCTATTACAAACTACAGATGAGAAAATCTCTTGACTTTATTTCAGAAGTTCAACAATCTTTTGAAATACCAAGTGTTTACCTGTTGAAAAATTCCCACACCCAAATCAATGATCTCTGTAGCTCATACAGTGGCTGCTGCTCTCGCTGATTATGTCTTTGGCTGCCCTGTCCCTACAAATAAATGAACGTATCTTACTAGGTTTGCAGTTGTGCAGCACTGCTTTAATATTTTCCACAACATTATAACTGACCTCAGTGTTGTGTCGCTTGGTTAGCTTGTTTATTCATTAGTGTTCTTTAACTAATTATGATGCCTTTACAGAAGAGTTGTTTTTTTAATACTGATACTAAATTACACAGACTCCACATAGTAAGTAGGTAACTGTTGAAGGAGTTGGTTGCACTGGATTTTATTTAGGAATTTTCAATATACAGATAGTATATCTGTATATTGCACAATGCAGATACAAATCTGCATTGTGCAGATTTGTATTTGTAAAAAATAAAAAAAAAAAAAATCAAACACCATGAACCATGGATAAAAGTCTGTTAAGATACAACTGGTTGTGAATTGATAATTAAAGTTAAGTAAGAGCAACCATAAGAGAAGGACAAATCTGAAAATTCGGTAACACTTTATTTGAAGGGGGGTGAATAAGACTGTCATGACACTGTCATAAACATGACATAACACCTGTCATGAACATGAATAAGCCTTCATGAATATTTCTGACTGTTGTCATAAAGCGTCATTCGGTAAATTATGACACTTTTAATACAAAGTTGACATTATCCAAAATGTCTTTGTTATGACAACTTGACATTAACCAGGAAATCATTACTGTTTAAACTTTACCTTTAATAACATAAAGTTACCTAATTTTTAAAGTGCAATCAGTAATACTTTTATAACAAATTTATACCAGTAATATTCATGAAGGCTTATTCATGTTCATGACAGGTGTTTATGACAGTGTCATGTCAGTCTTATTCACCCCCCTTCAAATAAAGTGTTACCGATTCTCCTGTACCAGAGATGAAAGTAAATGTTGCATTTCATTTGGAAATCAAGTTCCTAGATTCTGAAGGAAGAGTCAAGTGGCACAGAATACATGTTACTGAAGGTCCAAAGTGAAGTTTTGACAGTCGATGATACTTTAGGGTGCCATTTCATCTGCTCTTTCTGGTCCACTGTTTTCTGAAGTCCACAGTCAATTCAGCCATCTACCAGAACATTTTAGAGCACTTCAACCCTCTGCTGAAAAGCTGTAGGCGGATGCTGATTTCATTTTCCAGCCAGAGTTGGCACCTGCCCACACCGCCAAAGGTACTAGTCACCATAGTGTTGCTAGATTAGAAAGCAAACTCCACTGACCTGATCACCATCTTCCTCTTGGGCTGTTGTCGAGAGGAAGATGAGAGACACCAGACCCAACAAAGATGGCCTGAAGGCAACCATCAAAGAAATCTAAGCTTCCATTACAATGACATTCTTTTTTTTTTCTTTAACAATGATATGTGATATTCTCATTTTCCGAGAAATTTTGAGTTTTCTCCATCTGTAACTATCATTACAACTGCAAAAACAAAAAAACAAAAAAAAGTTGGCAAGGTAAAAGCTGCAAGACAGATGATTGAGCATGGTTTTCTAAAAATCCAGCCACTGTCAAAGTGAACCAGAGGTTTCCTATCATGTTTCCATCTGAAGGGGAGAGGCATGTCTCCAGGTCAACTAAAAAATGTCCAGAGAGAGTAAATCAAAACTCAGAAAAGCTCTGGAGGTATTCAGAAACCATTGGAGGAGGCAGAACAGAAACAGAACTTGAACACAAAGCTCTGAAGTCTTTCAAGCTGCTGGAAGCTGGAGAAATATTATTACTTCTGAGTTACACAGAAGGAAAAGTTCCCAATGCACATGGGCAGTAACCTATTCTTTGGCTTTCTCATGCAATTCTGATACACAATGATTCAAAGTTATGGAGCATGGTGCTTCTAATGTCTGATTAAGCGTAATCTCTATCTTAATGTCAGCACATTCTCATAGGGCAAAATGGCATCAGTGGTGCAATAGACCAGCCTGAATGTTGGTGTTATGTTTAATTACAAAATGCATTGGTCTCAATATACACATTTCAAAACAAGACAGCTGCCTAATGCTTTGTTTTCTGCACGTTGACACCATGGCAGTAAATAAGAAATGCTTTAGTGTTTGGGCACTGAAAAACCCTGCATCTAAAATCTAATTACATTACCACATATAAAACAAAGCCAGGGTTTATCAGGAGCATTAGACTTCATAGTCCTGTATGAGCGGACCTCCACAAAGTGAAGTACGCCCGAGTATGTGGGGGGCCTCAAGTCTCCGCTTTGTACATTCATGGTGAAAAAGGAAGTACATTTGACAAATTAAAACTTGAAGTTTTTGCAAGGTTCTGAAATTATTCAAATGCAAAATCACAAAACTCATCATCATTCTAAGAAGATAGCATTTAATAAACAAAGATCAAGGTAAGTCTAGCAGCCCCATCTCGCCCCATGGAAAATCGACCCATTTTTCAAAACGTTGCACCCCTTCTCTGACCAGCCTGACTTATTTTGCAGTTTTTTATTACCATCTTTCACTTTTTTCCCTCCCTGCTGTCATTTCTCATTCACCAAGTTACAGCATTGTCTCCCTCTTTCATATCCTCATCTGTCACCCCGAGAACTTTAATCATGAGCTTAATGTCACACCCTATTGAAGGAATCCCTGAAAACACAGCCAGTCACATCTCTACTGCCAGCCATCTCAAAGTTGCCACTTATTTATTTTTTTGTATTTGAAGACAGCAAATTGCAAGGGTAGCTCAACAAGATGGAGCCATCCTACATGCAGGCTGCTCAATTATGTTTGCATATGCTACCAAAAGCTGTTATGTGATTACTGTGCCTTGAAATGATATTTACACTAACCAAACGTTTTTACATTTGTTTTCATGATACAAACATGTCTACACCTGATTCTCATGTCTGAAGAGTCAAACTTTTGCCTGTTCTTCTCGGGAAATAGCTCAACATTATCTAAATTGGATGGGAAATCTCTGAACATGTTTCGAACAATGGCATAGATTATTTACTGGATCATTTCCTTATTTTTAGGGCTAGGTGAACCTCCACTCGAGTCTCAAGTCTTTAGCAACTTCTAACTGTTTGTATCCCATGAATACTTTGTGTTTTGTCACCATCAGCTCAGATCAGTTTCTCTGCTGTGGGCATGCTTGTTGAAGTCAAGCATGCCCACAGCTTGGTGCTGCATGGATAAGCAATTACAGTGATAATGTTTGTTGGTGATATTTGTTTTCCACTACACATACCATATTTACTCTTGGTTACCTCTCTGATTATTGCTCTACTTGCCTGGGCGGTCAATTTAGAGGAGCGGCTTTGAATTATGTTTTATACCCTAATCCTGCTTCAACTTTATCTCTAAACTGCAATGTTCCTGATCTTAACATTTATTCACAGGTAATCTTAACATTTGTTCACTGGTAAATGCTTTCACTGGATTTTATATTGGGGTATCCAAACCAGGACTTCTGATTATTGTTAAAAACAAAAAGTGTTTTCCTTTCACTTTCATCATTATACACCTCTTTGTGCTGATATATCTTAAAAAACTAAGCTAATTGGTTGTAATTAATTGGCTCATTAATTGCAAAAATGTGACAAAGTTAAAGGACTGTGTATACTTTAGCAGGTCCCCATCTTCAGCAGTCACTTAGCATGATGCCAGGTACACCATGGACCCATTGCCACTCTAGCACAGAGGCACACAGACACCAACTCATAACTAGTCTTAGAAAGACTAGTTTTATTTAAAACAATCAAAACTCAGTTGAATCTAGGTGAAATTTACTTGTCAATGCACAACCAGGACAACCACTAGCAAGCTGCAGTTTAAAGCAACTAGTGTATGAAGCAAAACACATTTCTGTAAAAACCTGCTGAATAAAATGGTTCCCTTTTTCCGAGAAGAACCAAAACTACAGAAATCTGAAATCTATGGCTCGTAAAAAGAAAGGAGAAGAGTAGCTTAGGAAGAAAATAATTAAAGGCTGTTGATTGATTTTATTTCAGCGGTGGGGAAATTAATCTCCATAAGCTGCTGATCCAACTAGGCCAATTCAGGTTGTGGCAGCAACTTCTGCATGTCTTGCATGTCTGCATTTCCTGAAATGATCAAACACATCACTGGGCACTGATTAGAGACTAGCCTCTTTTTAAACCACCAACTGAGATTATGCCTACAGAAACATTGCACAGTTGTTTCAAGGCACATTTGACATTTTTACATATCCTTTTAAACTGTTCTACATTTTGCAACATTATAACTTCGGACTTCAATACACCTCACTAACTTGTATTCGGCACACCAAAACAAAGTTGTGCATAATTCTGAATAAAATGTGAGCATATTTAACACTGAAGTTTGTGGTTGTAATGGCATAGCATTTTTTTTTTACAAGTCCAAGCAGATTTAATTATGAAATACACCAGAATTCCCCCCTCATGAGACAAGAAAAGGTATTTCTATTCTATTTCATTCTTTTCTATTATTGGTTCTGTATGGACTGCAACCACACGTAAAGTCTTTAGCATTCAAGAAGAAAGACTTCATGCTACAGTCTGAGTCCCCCATCAACAATACAAGATTGTCAAGAAGACTAACATTTATGCATCTACAGGCAGAAACACAGCGACACTCCTTCCTTTAAAAATCTTGAAATAATGTTTAAATTAATGTGTTCTGCTTTGAAAGCTAAAAAATGATTTGACAACATTTCTGCGTAAAAGAAAAAGGAATACATTAATTCAAACATGTTTTTATGGATAACCATCACTTCTAAAATGTTGATTGTAGTTTGTAAAATCCAACTTTTGGTTAATGATGCATCATCTTTTGGTCTAAAGGTGCAAACAAGTTGCAAAGCACAAAAAAATATCTACATGCTCTGACCTTTTCGGGGAAAGAAAGAAAAAGGACTCAGGATGTATGGATTTGGAAAGAAATTATTTGTATTTATTCTTAGATTTTTAAAAATACAAGATAAAGCAGCATTATTCATTTGTGATGTCCAGCAGGTAAATTCCTGAAGTTCACTTATTGCATTCCAAGATGCATATTTAAAGCCACAAAGTCACAAGTAAAAGATTTTAAATCTTCACCCACTACATGCCAGAATCCATGCTCCAGCAGGGTCTTAGTAAAATTTAGAAGGTCTTTATCCCTAAACCCCTGTCATTGTCCAATTTATAACAAATGGGTCTCCTATTTTTACCATCCACATGGTTTATAGGTGATAATCCCCTGCAGAAAGCAAGCTGACAAATTGAAAATTCATGACTATGTACATATTTCACCAGCTCAGTACTTATTCCTTTCACAGCCATCTACAGCAGCTATAGTGTCGGCCTCTGGCCTGTCTTGACATTGTATAAAAGAGTAGATTTCCCTGTAATGGTCCAGGCTTACATTTCAAGATGCTATATCTGCCTTTGACACCGCCAGGTCAGGTGATTTTTATGACACACCTCACTGTAATATTGTGGAAGCAATTCAGGAAAAAGAAAAAACGAGCATAAGAAATATGAAAGAATATTCATTTCTTTTGTTTGTTCCCTCCAGCAGCTTCTGTGACTATATCAGGAGAAAGAAGTTTCCAAATAAATAATAATAATAATAATAATAATAATAATAATAATAATACAGAACAGCATGTCTAATATCTTGTCGGGCATCAAAGTTGGAGATTAAAGCTTTGTTAGCCAACTCTTATTTATTCCCTCCCAGAATAAAATCAAACCTCACCAGAATATTTCGAAACTGTTCTCATTTGTAGCTAATCTCTGCATAAATTTTACTCCATGACTGGCCTAATTAAGGTGCAGACTGCATGCAAGGCTCAAAAGCTAAAGCAGAACCCCTTCACTGTGGCAATGAAGACTCTGTTCCTACAAGTAATACCGAACAAACACAGCTCATCCTTTGACCAATCAGTTTTAGTCCTGCATAAACAGCAACCTTTTTCTTATCCTGTTGTAAATAGGACACCGCTCTTATGTAGAATATTACTGATGCACACCTCATAATGTGGTAATTTAGTTTAATTTAATGTTTATGGTAATGTGATACAAGGTTAATACAAACACACAGGACAAACAACCACACATCTACACACGGACTCCTAAGGGCAATTTAAAGTGGTCAAATGTGCTAGAAACATATTCATGGACTGCGGGAAGAAGTCAGTGTACCCGGAGAACCTACGCATCGATTGAGTGCCATGCAAGCTACACATAAAGATCCCATGGACATACTTTAACTCAGAACTCTCTTGTTGCAAGACAAAAGTGCTAAGACCTTTGGTCTGGCCACATAGAAGGTTCATAAAACGACAGAGGACAAGTTCAAGACATCAGATTCAGCTGCGATACAAAGGCAATATTCTCTCCCTTTTTTTTTTTTTTTTAAGTTTTTGTTTGGCTCTGGAGGCTTTTATTTGACAGATACCAGACAGGAAAGTGGGTTGTGAAAGAGGGGGAAGACAAGCAGCAAAGGTCATCGGGCTGGGACTCAAACCCATGACAGCCACGTTTGGAGACTTGGGTTGCGCTTTAACCACACACTGTTATTTTAAGTAAAATTAAACCCAATGAGCTACTTTAGTTCTCCATCGCTTGGAGAAACCCATAATGACAATTGTAACCTGGGAGCTTGAAAACTGAATTAACTGGTTAATCAGACACATCGTACATACTTGAAGAATAGAAAAAAAAAAACATTTATTGAAAAAAGCACCAGACCCAGAGTAACCCGATTAAAATTATTGTCCATCACCTACGACTTCCAGATTAATGTCTTAAAAGGCAAGAGGAGAAAGCCTGTGTCCTATTTTAGATTTTGACTGATTGATCTTAGGTTACCATGTTTCTCTTAGTTCAGATTGACATAACAAGGTCAGGAAACGTCAGGGGAAGAGGGATAGATGCCATTTGGTTGCTACAAATATCAATCCAGTGAACTACACGGTCAGCCAGTCTGCGGAGCCAGAAAAGATAACAGGTTTCCTCTTTAGTTCATCTCTGGCATAACTAATAGCATCAATCAGGGGAAGATTTGTGTAGATGTATGCCATTTTAAACTGAGGAGAAAAATATCTTACTTGGAGATGAAGGTGATCTATGACTATACTCTGAATATCGTAAAAAAAAATGGGACAGAAGAAAGCAAAGTACCAAGAACTAACTGAAACTAAAGAAATGCAAGTCATGTAACATGAAGAACGTGGAGTCATAGTTTGTACACTGTGGTACATGTATCATTTGTGATACTTGAGCTGGCTTTAGTGGGTCACAAAATTATATTTCATTAATTATTTCAGTTCGAGTTTATTTATATAGAGCCAGTTTCCAACAAAAAATGTTACCTAGGCGCTTTGCTATTAAAACTATCTGGTTTATATCTAGAAATATTGGCAACAAATAACTGATGCAGGCTACAACTAAACATTAACGTCAGAAACTTCAATTTCTTGAAAATAGTTTCTATTTTTATGCACAAGCATCCACACACATTTTGTATATATATTTTTAAATTATTCTACTCGCTTGCAAATTTCTTTGAATCTGGGTGTGCAGTTTTAAATAGATACACTTTTTTTTTTACCATTACTGTACAGTCTCTTAGTCTTGTTTTTTTATTATTATTTGTTTTGTTTTTCCCATTTCTACCATTTTGTGAAACCGTATGCTTTCATTTTGCCAGTCACTTTGTTGCTGGTACACTTGACTTTCCCCACATACAGACAATAAAGGGTATTTCTGTTCTCCGAAAGGAAAGGGCAATGGAGAAAATTCAAAACCTTCCTGCTGGATTTGAAGTGGATCACAGTGAATGAGGAATGACACTGAAAGTGATACCTGGCACTTTCAAACCCCACTTTCATTCCTCATTCCTATTTTCCTCTCGTATTTTTTTCCTTTTTTTTATGACAAAGCACAACAAACTGAACAAGTCTGTGGTGACATTGGTTTTTTTTTAAACTTGATATTACCAAATAATCACATAGTTAATAAAGTATGACAAAGAAGTTTCTAAAGTTCCACATTGATGACTTCATGACTATTATAGATGAATGCTAAGATGCTTGCTTATTGCTATGTTCTATGTTTATAAGCATAAAGAAGCCAGAAAAACTCTGCAGACTTTTCCCATTCACATTGCAGAATACTCCCCAAACATACCAAATATATTTCTGCATAGGTTTTTATCACACAGGCAATTTATTTTACTCTGCCAAACCACCTTTTTTTTACCTTTTTGATTTGACATACAGCAATTATAACAACAAAGCTCAGACTGAAATTGTTACACCCAAAATATTCTATGGCATCACAGGAATTCAAATTGCATCTGCAGAGTTCAGTGAAACATAAAAGTAACCATCCCTCAAAAAGATATGACTGCTTTAATGTTGAACTGCCTTTGAACTGATGTCCTTCTTGTGTGCAACACCTTTCCCCGTGGTTGAGGAGCTGACAGATCGAGGCCAGCCTGCAGTGACAGTGGCAAATTAAGATGTATTGCTTTTACCAAAATGATGAAATCAGGACATCGTTGGGGGAAAACCAGAAAGCTCGTCTGGTGCTCAAGACTACAACACCAGTACATCTGTACATATCATCTTTAACAGAGACCAACCTTTGACAACATCAGAAAAGCTCCTTAGCATTCTCTTTTGCATAGGGATAAAATATACATGAGGTTGTGTGTGCATATATTAAAGTTCTGATTTAGTCAATTAGTTGTATAAATAAATAAATAAATAAATAAATAAATAAATAAAGATAAGCTCCATGATTGGTTCATGGAGTGCAATAAATTACTCCACCATCACCTTAAAACAGGGATGAAAAATATTCCCAGGCAGCCTCTGAGTGTTTGTCCACCTCCAAACCCTCTCCCACGGGCCTCTGTGAGCCTGCATATATATTAAAGTTTGTTCCTCCTTTGATCGCTCCTGCATTAGCTTCACATTTTCCCAACAGCAGCACAAGTGTTTTTTTGTTTTTTTTTATAGCATTCTAATTTATAGCAAAATGGTTTAAATAGCTGAATTAGGACAGAAAGAAAAAGGGTTTATTTGTTGCTTTATTTCAGTCTTTATTTATGGAGAAGCATGGAAAGACTCATTTTTGAAACTGGCTGAGTAAAGTGTCCAATGCAATTTATTTGTGTTGGTAAATAATGCCTTTCAAATTAGATTAAGTAGCTTGCACATGCTCATGAAGGGCTCATGATGCTGAAAATGCTATACACTGGTTGGCAGCAGAGTTGGGCGTTTTACCAAGTTCATTTCTTACAGAGGTAAGTAATGCAGCCAATTTGAAGAAGCCACTGCAGAGCTAGTAATACTTTACAAAACTGAACATTTCCTTACTGCTGTCCTGAGCTTCCAACTACTATGCTGCAGACACAGGTGACATTGTGGTTGGATTTTAGAGCAGATATCTACACAAGATCAACCCTCTGAACTTCTTGGGTTTCCCATTAAAAGATGGTAAGTCCCATCATCTGATGTGCACAGAAATTTTAGCCCGGCGTAGAAATAATATTTTATACTATGTAGGGTGATAGGAAAAATACCAAAAAGGAACAACACAATTTCTTTCATTTTACCAATAACTACTTAATATACCTTACTATTTTTAATGAGCAAGGTTCCAGGTTACTTTTATAATGCATATTTAATTTAAAGCAATCTACAGTAATCCCTTGATGGCAATCAAAGAGCCAAAACCCTACATAAGCACCTTTTTGTTCTTCTTTACCTCATCACTTCTAAGAAACAGTTGACTCACTTTTTTTGCATCACAAGGAGAAGAAAGACAGAACAGAAGGGAGGGTAAAAAAATCTTTAAACTGAAGATAAAATGTCCCTGAGCTGAACAGCATTTGATGATTTGGTTTTTGATATCTTGATATTCTTTTATGAACGTCGTTACTCAGAGATAGCGTCGCATTGTAAAGATAAAGGTGTCACCTCAAACACTTTTTTCCCCGTCCCTCTTCCTTCCGTCCTTCTTGTCTCTTCCTGCTGTGGCAATAAAAATGCCACCTTTCCCTTGGAGCTCCAGCCTAAGCGCCTGATCGAATCACCATGGTAACCATTTACAAGCAGTTATATGCTCTCCAATCTCCCTCTTTCGTTTTTTTTTTCCTTGTCTGTGTTTATCTCGTTGCTCTCTGCTGGTCAAATTCCTCCTCACACATTATAGCTCCATCTCCTTGTGCAAACACAGAGACAATCACTGACTTCTGGTGTGTCTTGTGATGAAACTTTTCGGCCCAAAATTATCAAATAAAAGCAGACAAAAAAAAAAAAAAAGCCCCCAAAAATCTGGAAGTATATTTATTGTAAGCATGCCATGCTTTACTTTAGTTGCACTATACACTACCTCAAAGGATTTTACCGTTATCCGCTGAAGTGATTTGTACGCAGAAAACAAGTAGGATACAACTTTCATTTTTGTCAGAATTTTTTTCATCCCAGCAGAAGTGTCTTGTGCTTTAGTTCTAGTCAGATTTTGGCTATGAATAATAATAAAAAGTGCTTGAGGGAATTATTATTAGTAAAACTAGTAATTTAGATGCAAACAACCAAGGCAGGGTGCTACTCTTATCAAGAAACTAGCCAAGAAAGGTTCAGTCAGTCTCAGTGATTTAAAACACTCAGCTGAGAAGACCTAGGTCTTAAAAGAATAGATGAATGAGTAAGAACATAAGTAGCTGTGCAAAGGTGTGGTGCATAACCGTGGACCGCTTTGGCACTGCTGGAGAACATCACCAGTTGAAGGGTTCGGAGTGAGCATATGTTCAGAGACTATATTGATCTGCTGGGACATGTTGATGGTTTATTATCCTTCAGATTGCCCAGAGTGCTCATGCTGGGTGCTCTCTGTAGAAGCTAAAGAAGGAGCCGTGCGTTATCGGTGCTGGTGCAGCTGGAGCTGCAGACAGGTCAAGACAGTCATCCCTCAGTTGAGCCATGCCAGCTTTCTGAATGCGCCTTTATGAATAGAAAGAATCTCCATTCTGTAAATGTGTGACTTATATGAGTAAAAGTGCCTAATAAATGTAGTGGCATGTTGGCCTGGCACAATATACGATTCCTCCTTTTAGAATAAACTTCTACATTCCCAGGTCACTGCAAAGGACTCTCTGGCACGCTTAAAGTCCGCATAAAGGAAAGCTGCACAGCCACATGCATGCGTATGGTTTTATACTTCTGAATTTGTTGCGCCCCACTCGTCAAAATTTGACCCTGCACCATGTTTTAGTGTGAAACCTGCATACTTTTTTATACATGAGGCCCCTAGAGTTTCGAAAGTGGCCCTTTTTTGCCTGCTGGAACTTGAGCCAATGCAAAATTGACAAATGTGGATAAAACAGTGATCACACAAGCCTGCTTTCAGTCCTTCATGACTAGATGTTCAACAAGTGCTATGCTATGAAGTTTGAATTGTGATTTTCTCCTGTTTTAAAGCTGAAGTAGATAACTGTGCCAAATATTTGGGACAGGTTTTCATGCTAAGCAAATACCTCAGGTCATCCATTTATTTTCATTTTTTTTCCCCCTGCTATTTTCTTCTCCGTGAAAGAGTGTCATTCTGGTAGCGACTTGTGAATATATTATTTTATTAAAGTAATCCAATAAACCATCTTTTGAAAAGCAGCTAAGAAACCCTGCAGGACTATACAAAAAACAACTTAAAAAGAGGTTTCCACAAGAAAAAAGCTGCAGCTGTAATTTACTTGTGATGATAACAAGGTCCATTAATTTGGAACTGTACACTAAGCTAAAGTCATTAATAAAATGAGCTGACTGTATTTATCGATTGGTACATTTGTTGATGAACTGGAACAAAGTTTCTCTTTTCACATGAAGGATTAATTTACAATACCTAAGCCAATAGATTACATAAAAGTCAGAGCTCTATTTAATCCTAAATATTAGAATAAAAGATTATACTAACTGAGGAATGTATACTTCAATAAACAAATAGATTAGTCTAAAAAACTGATTTATTTTTTATTTCATGTCTCTCCAACATCTGTGACAAACAAAACCATGTGGTTTGGTTACAAATCTACTTCCAAAAAAATAAAAATAAATAAAATAAGATCAACAAAACTCTAATTTTCTGGTAGACAAGTGTTTGTCATGCTTATACAATTCACCTTCGTTCAGCAAAAGCCTCTTATTCAGCACAAAAATCCAATTAATATACGGGTTGTGCGCTCACTCAACTCAGCCAAGTGTCTCTGGCACCCTACATGTACAGTGATTAGATGTCTCTGTAACATATTCATTGTGTCAGAACTATATGAGGGAGGATGGGGGGCTCAGGTTAATTGCTCCAGGGGGCCCAGCACCAGCCCATTGTTTCGCACCAGGGCTTCATCTCCTGCTGAAATTCCTTCTCAATAATAGAAACCACAATTACTGACTAGAGAAGCAGAGCGCTCCTCACCAATTATTGATGATAGTGATGATGCCCCCCCAAATATTATTTTCCTTATTGCAGTAAGTAGTGCTACAAGAAGTCTCTCCAGAATGCTTCGTGCCTAGAGCAGTACACCTGAAGATGAAGGTCCTCTCCACCTCTTCTTTCAGTGCTTTGGAGTCAAAGCATTCGGTTTGGTTTTATAACCCAACCCTGAGATAAGCTTCTCTACAACCTTTTCCCTGGCCTGATGTCAAGTGTGTTTCTTGGTATTTGTTCACCAATACCAAGAAATTTGTTCATTTGTTCACCAATGATCTCAAACTAACTTCTAAGGCTTTGACTGAACAGCTGGAATGAAATGTTTTAATTAGTTGCACTGGATTTTATTTAGTGGTGTCAGTCAGAGGGGCAAATATAAGTGGATGCCACACTTTTCAGATTTTTACTGGTAAGCAATTGTGAAACCAAAATATTATTTTCATTTCAAATGCAGTTTTTCTACCACAAAAAATCTCCCCAAAGAGCACAAAGGTGAAAAAAAGGATCAGTTTCAGAGGGTTTAAATATTTTTTTACTGAGTTAGTTAAAAGAGAGTAAGGAACAGAGCAATATATCCTGCTTTAATTAATATAATTGTGCATGTGTGACAGATATGCCCAGTTTGTATCACAACTGTAGAGTTAGTTGTATAGTTATGTCAGAGGTCAACTCATTATCTAATAATTCATCCTATTGGAAGAGTGTTAATAAGTCTCAAGAAACTTCAGACTTTTGGATGAAGCAAAAGAGCAGCTTGTTGAGCTCACAATTATGTTTGCAAATATTTTTTTGTTTCTATACACCATACCTTCCCAGCTATAAGCAGCTCTGGTGTGTAAGTCACATTAGTCAAAAAAAGCATTAATGGGAGGAAAAAACTAATATAAGTCACACCATCAGTCACATTCATTTATAAATTGACAAACATGGGAAAGATCTTGTCTATGTTCATGACAACATGGATGTGTCCAGTAACACGCCGTTACCTGCCTCTCAATAAACTCACAGAAACATTCAACTTTGGCATGCATGTCTGGTTGACAGTTTCTGAAGCACCAATGTCCATGTGCTGATCATAGTGATCAGGAATTATTTCTCTCCAGTCTGGCATAAAGTCTGGAAAATACAGTATTATCCATGTGTTTCGATCTTAAACTTATCCAAAAAACACACACAAACTTAAGGTGCTTATTAAGGAAACTTCTGGTTCACTTGAGGACTTTGAGTATGACTAAGCTGGTTTACTGCTTCCTCATTGTAATTGATTTTGGGAGTAAAACCTGCTTCAGAATAGGTCAGGAATTGATTGTTTGCCTACAAATTGTTAATTACAATTTTCTGAATGATTTCATAAATTAGCATGCAGAGGGTTCAACATGAAGCTGCGTAAAGGTGATGTTCAAAATGAAATGTTAATGAGAAGATTGACTAGACTTTGTTAGGTTGGAAACTTGTGTACTTTTTCATGCTGTCAATGGGAACGTAATCTCTATTAGGATCATCACGTGTCAACGACACCTTGCATTAATGCACATCCTGTGATGGATGGGTCGAAATATCAGTAGGACACAAAGTTGTAATTCAAAATGATGAAAAAGCATAACTTAATGCACTCTAAATGGAAAAAGTAAAATAAAATGCAGACATAAATGTCAGGTCTGTAATGATGTAGTTAGAAAATGTTTTTTTAAGCGGCTGGAGAGCTTATTTTAATGTCAACCTGTTCTGAACCACTTCTCCCCAAGCTTCCCAGCTCAGATGAGTAAACCACTGACAACTGACAGAAAATACAGCACGAGTTTCTCCCAGAGGGCAACTTTATTACCTCACCTCCCACGCAATTTATGACACAACACCGAAAGGGTAAATTTCTAATAACGTAGCAGGGCTTCTCTGACACTAACGAGTGGCTGCAGTCCTGCAGCCATTATTTACCGTCAGTCACAGAATCAACCGTTTTCAAATTGCTTCTTAGATACTTGACAGAGAGGCAATTTAGCAAGAAAATGCGAGCCACCGTTAAATGACGGAAATGCATGGAAGTAGACAACCTATGACCAGAGAAACCAGCGGCACTTTAAATTATGTTTTTTTAAGAGGTTTGTGGTGAATAAACATATCAGAAATTTCTTTCTCTCAATATAATAATATAATATACCTTCACAATGAAAACACAGCTTTAATTTTGTGTCTCTGAGGTCATCAACTACTCTAACTGCAAAGGATTAGCTGAGTATGGGCCAGACTGCAGCAGGACAGGCTGCTGCTGCTGAGAAGTAAACTGTAACTGTATATTGAGCTGATTGAAGTGATCCGACTATTGCATTTGCAGGGTTAGTCAGTGTCTTAAGCACCTGCCATCAATGTTCTTGAAAGGAAGCCTCTAATGTCAGCTCCAGGCAAAATGCAATTTCTGTCATTCACCAAATTCTATGTTTGAAACACCGACAGCTACTATTCGGTAAGAAAAGATTAAAGATTTTTAAGATCCGCGGTACAAGGTCACATTCTTGCAATATAAAAGAGTGAGAAAAAAAATAAATGTTTTCCATTTTTAATTTGAAATTGAAAAACAAAGGAGGACGTAAGATTATGTGGATTAATAGGATTTCATTCTTCAAAATTATCACAAGACTGTTTTATGGTCTGGTGATACCAAACTAACTTTTGGACCATAATGTAAGCTATTGTTTGCCACAAAAACACCAGAGGACTGTTATGAAACACTGCATTTCCAGACGGATTCCAGTTTTATATTTTCAAGCAAATGGTAAGGTTACTTAAGACCCAAAATCTTCAGGTGTCTGCCATATTTTCCAACTTTATAAAATATAAAATGACTTGCTGTTGCCAGCTTAATGGCAAAGGTTTGGCTTGTTTATAGACTTTTACAAAATGCCAAATATTGTTAGGTATATTAGTATGAGGATGTGAATACCTATGAAACATTTTATTTGTGCATCTTTCCCTCAGGTTTGTTTTTAGATTGGTACCAAATATATGTACCGTGTGTTCTGCTGTGTGGCTGCATATATGGCCGACTTTGACTGAAAACTGTACATGTCAACTGTTCTGGCTAGAAAAGGGAAAAACAATGAAGCAAATAGCAAGGCATTTACTTTTTGGGTTTCGTTACTTGTTTTTATTTTCAGCGGTTTGTCTCTTAAATTCATTGTCATAACTAGAAATGAGGCTGAACTTACTGTACAGTGCAGATTGATTTTTACCAGTTCTGTGAAAGACCTGCATCGAACAGTTAAAAGATCAATACATGCACCAATGCACATTTGCAAAAAAAGCTACAAGAATTTAATGCTACAGCCCCTGCTTGGTTAACAAAAAACTTCGCATGGACAGCCAGATTTTATCTGTGGGTACTAAAGTTTAGCTGTCAAGTTATACCAAGACTCTCTTCTTTTTGTATTTTAAAAAAGTTTAATATTTTTCTACTGCAGTGTAAGCAGTACAAAACATATTGATCTTCCTTTTCTTTCCCTCTGCAGCTGCCATAAACAGTGTCAATGGATCCATTTGTGTGCCCCGCCTTTACGTAAATACCCTGAATCAAACTGTGTTCATGTGTGGGAGGAAAAACATTTGCTGGACTTTGAAGTTTCTTGGTAAATGGCCTTCTGGCAAGACTGCAGATTTAAGCACTTCAGTGAACAGTTTTGTTTTTTTCTTTTAATAACGTCAGGCAACAAAGTAAGCTAATGTCTGAGTCATCCTTGGACACATTTAAGGAATGACAAGACAAGATCAAATTAAAAAAGTGCTATACAAGTGTAGCTGGACACCCTGTATGTTTTCTCTGTCAGTGTTGTTCAAATTGGCTGACTTTACAGATGTTGGCACTTTTTATATTCTGTTAAACACCTTGTAGGCTCATGAGGTGACAAAAGAATATGCTTAGATAAAAATGTAGAACATTAATCATAATGAAGCTTTGGCAGGCATAACAATAAAGGAAGGGCCAGTGTGAGACATGAATCCCAGCATCCCCAAACAGCATCAACTACAAGGACCTGAATGCTTCCAATCAAACAGCATTGAGGCGGCATCTTATCGTACCGGTTTGAATTTAATTAGTGCCCTTTATCAAACACAGTCACACCATGCTGACCTAAACTGTTTTTGTTTCCCGCTAAGAGACACGTACAATTGAAATGAACACCGTGCTTTATAATTCAAAGCAGACGTGCCTAAAGTCACAAAGGAGGTTCTGTGAAGCAGCAGAGGAAATCAAGCCACAAGGAAAAATAAGGAAAAGAAAAGAAATAAATTAAAGGCTGCAGCTGTGCCACTGCTGGGCGGCTGGGATGCTAGTTGCACCATGAATGCATTATCATTAAAAGTTTTCTGTCCCGGAGCAGAAGGCAACCCATGGAAATGTCAGACACAAATTGAGGTTCATTAATATGCTGCACAGGCCCTAAGAGATCCCCTCTACCCCATAACGCTTTAACTGTTGTCTAAATTAGGCCTTTAAATGAACTCTTCATACTGTTCAGATCTGGCTGTCTCAGGTGGAAATGCTTAATAAAATGGTAAGTATCCTGGATCATCATTTAAGACTATTCCCCCATTTCAATTGTCTGTACAAAAGTAGAAATATTTTTATTAAACGCAAATTGTACAGCAAATAAAGTAATGCTTAATTTCTACAGCTGGTATTACATCTGCTGACAGAAAAGCATTCTGACCTTGAAATGATTTCCTGATGGGTGTGCACACAGTAAGCAACATCTTTCAAGGCTTCATAAAGTCATCATCTTCTTTGTTATCTTTTTTTTTTGTTTCTGATTTTTGTTCTACAATTCAAGTGAGCCAACAAGCAAAGTTAAATGCAAAAAAAAAAAAAAAACTTCTTCAGCTTCTATGTTCAATTATATTAGTGTAAGAAAACACCCGGCTCTTTAGTGCTCAAAAGTTAAGCCTAGAAAATCTCAAACTTATCTCTTCCAGCTCAAATGCAAACAAACTTTAAAAGCTGTGATATGACATTCTGCAAAAGAAAAAAAAAAAAAAAAAGATCTACCGAAAATTCTGAATTTAAAGTTAAAATAAAAAAGAAGATAAAACAACAAAATATTTTCACATTAAACATAGTAATAAACGGCGACTTCACGGATTTTAAGCATGCAAGGTGAGAAGAGAACAGGCGTCAGAATGGATCCCTGCAGCACACCAGAGGTCAGAGGAATCTGAAACCACCCATCATGATGGAGAATATTCTGATAAGTAGGACTCCAACCACTGAAGCACTGCTTCCTGAAGGGAGTAGTGACTGCTGAACCAAATGACTAATGATTACTGGATGGTCTGCAGCTGTTCTAAGATCCAGCAGAACAGGTTTGTTGGCATCAAGCGACAAAATAATATTTTTCTGTAATTTGAGTGGCGATATCTGAAGCCAGACTGGAATTTCTCAAGCATGTTATTTTCACATTGCTTCAATATGAAAATCAGATTTTATCATCTCCAAAACATTGGAGCTGAATAAAAACAATCTTTTTCAGAAGTTTAGATAAAAAAGGTCAAACAGAAGATTGGCCCAAAACTGGAAAAGAGAGGTCTAACCAGAGCATGCTTGAAAACAAATGGGACTTTAGACAGCTATTAACCATCAGGAGACAAGCACCAAAGGTCTGTTTGAGCATCTTGGAGAGAATGACGTCCAGAGGACAGTTGGTAGGTCTCGTCTGTTGAACCACCTCAAAGAGGTGCCAGTAGCAACACCAGCTTGATCAAAGACAGCAGAGTTCATTGGAGGAACATGTAATTGGACAACACTTTATATACAGACATTGGTCCGTTTGATAGAGTCCATGTTGCTAACAAAATAATCTAGAAAATCATCACAGGTAGACTCTGTAGCGGTTTTTATAAGTTTGGTAGAAGAATCAATGGTAGAATGAAGTGCGCTAAATAAAACCCGTAGTTGGTTACATCTGGTGGAAACTAAATTCTGAGATTTAGCCTGCTTAACATAATTTTGATATTCAAAAAGACAGTCTCTCAGTATCCCCAGGGATGCATGAAGTCTGTCTTTCTTCCATCTGCATTCTGCTTTTCTGCTTCTCTGTGTAATGGCCCGGGTGGTATTATTAAGCCAGGGATCTGGCTTGATTTTTGTAGAAGTCTGCTTTAGAGGAGTGATGGGGTCCAAACTCTTTATGCAGATGAAGTGAAAAGACGTGACAAACTCATCTGGACACAGAAGAATGTCTATCCTATCAATGGAGTATAATTCACTGCATTTACAGGCTGCAACAAACTGTCCTGCAGTGGAGGAGGTGATGGAGAAGTGCAGGGAGCATAGGTTTTACCACAGAAGGAGTGGACACAAAGGGGACACATATTCAAATATAACGGGAAAGTGATCTGGAATACATCTGTCTCATATCTCTATAGTAGATACAGCGATTAGGTCTAGTGTGTGATCATGTCTATGTTTGGGCCCCGACACTGATTGAGACAAGCCAAAGCAGTCCAGAAGGTTCTGAAACTCAATGCCAATTGGTTTCAGGGGCTGCAAACATGAACATTAAAGTTACCACACATATAGAGCCTATCAACAGTTCAGCTAGCAATTCTGAAAAATCTGATGAAATTCTTAGTATATTTTGGTGAACAACATACATATTCCACCACAAACAGTCAAAGCTCAAAGCCGCTGTAGTAGCTTGAAGACAATGATCGGCAGCTGAGGTCATGATTGAACGCAGCAGAGAGACCGCCTCCATGGTCATGTACGCAGGTAGGAGTAGACTGGTGCGTGGAGCTCAGAGAAAGCACTGTTGTCCCCTGGTTTCAGTCAACAGGAATAGATCTAAACGGTGAGTGGAGATGAGATCACTCAACAGAAGGAAGCTTCTACTTGTAAGCGATCAGATATTAAACACACAGATCACTGCGGCACGCAGAGGACTAGGGCCTCTGCAGCACGACTAAGAAGGTGGAGATCCTGTCGTGCACGGCTCCATCTCTGGATCCTCACAGGGCAACAAGGTAGAAGGCAACATCCAACGGCAGTCTTAACCAGTATGAGCCACTTATAGCAATGATTCTTGGAGAGCTGGAGATCAAAGATGCCAAGCACCAAAGGTAAGTCATGCAGTAGATATCCATAATCAATGATAATGTTAATAACGACAAACGATTGCACACCAGAAACGACTAAACACCAAGAATGGCAAAAGGGCAGAACACAAATAATATTGAACTCGAAAGAGGTAAAGTGCGAGGCATCAACGAAGGTGCCACTTTTTCGTGTTCAAAGCAGCGTGGTGTCAAGCCATTAAAGTTTTTTTAAGTTACCAGTAATTGTAAACTGCTAAACTGGAAGCCAGTGAAAGTCGACCAACACAGAGCCAATGTGGTCACAGCTTTTACTTCCAGTCGTGAATTGAGCTGGTGCATTTTGCAATGCAGCAAAACGTATAAGAAACTATTTCAGATGACAATGCTTTTTGCTGAATCAGGTTGCAATTCAGGTTGCTACATTTAAATATGCTGTAAGGCTTTCAACAGATGCCTGAAAGTTTGAAAATATTGCAGCAAAATGCTCCATATTTTTTTCAATTGCGCTTTCAGCCTCCGTCTGTCATGGAACATGCTATATTCACACATGTTGGCGGATATTAAGCTCAAAGTCAAGAGGTTTCCATACAGAGTCAGCTGTTATCAGGTAGTAACGCTAAGGGAAAGTGGGAAATATTTTAAATTGGTATTAATTATTAACCAAAACCCCCCAAACAGAATGTTCTACACTCTATGTCTTCAGGTTACAGACTTAAAACCCAGATACTGAATGCCAGCCAAAAAGAAAAATATAAAATAAGAAAAATACCTAATGTGGGCTTGATGAAAAGTAGGTTTAATAACTATTTAACTGATTAAAATGTGCAGCAGACTTTTAGTTCAAATTATTACTTCTTTAATAGGGATGACATACTGAAACATTATACTGTCATACATAAAAACAAATGAATGAGAAACATCCAAAACAGCAACTCTCAAAGTCAAGACTCAGATACAGATCACATGACAAGGCATAGTGGAACAAGTCCACACCCTATTAAACTCAACTAAAGAATATGTGTGATGAACCTGAACACTACGTAGCATAGCATACTTCCAGAACACTTGTAATAATTAATATCCAGAATGCCCAAGGCAAAGTCAGTCGGTCAAGAAGCAGAAGAAAAATTTTCAGCAAGCTTGATCCACACACTATTAATCAGCATCATAAACAAACTATGCTGTGAGACGATTTATCAAATGAAGAAATATTAAAATGGACAAGAAGCTAGGGAATGCTAGCTGCACACCTTAGCTAACACCTCCTGACATTTTCCATTTACTCAGGATTAGTAAGTTAGGCAGAGCCCACACTGGTTACTAATCACTAAAAGGCAGGACAAGGTTAATACACTGCACTTTTAGTTTAATTTATTCTTGTATAAAGAAAAGCACAATTCTGAGGTATATAAAGTAAGTTTCTAATAAAATGAAAACTGTCATATACAATGAGAGGGTCTTGTTATGCCATATTTTAAAAGAGGTTTAGAGTGAGAAACACTTATAAGCATAAAGTTGTTCATTAGTAATTTGTGAACTTAAATTGCAGAAGGAAAATAAGAAAAACTGAAACAATTTGACTCATCAATAGAAATATCCTACCTACTGTTAAGATTATAAAAATGTTATCATTCGACAAAGAAGATTTTTTCTTAAAAAAAAAAAAAGAGAGGCATCTCCTAAAAGATAATACAGTGTTTAAAAGGCATCATTTAAATTAGAAGCCAAATAAGTAAATAACCCCAGACTGGGCTCCTTGTTTGTCTTTAGTGCTTATTGCCTTTGCTTCATTTTGTTTTGTACAGTGTATGGTTGACTTCCAGTTTTTGATTTGATGCCTTTGTTTTGGTGAGACAACTTCTGTACATATGTCATAGAGCTTAAGGACAGAAAGACAAGTTACAACAAAGTGTTAAAAAGTATCTTGTTATGAAGGGGCCACCTTGATAGAGGCACAAGGTATGTTTATTTTGTAAATAAGGATGGTTCCAATGTTGATCGATTGAAATTTATTTTTTATTGTATACAAACTATAGGGTATAGTTTTGATTTGGAGTTGAGATTTTTAGTAGTGAACGTTATTTTTAGTTCAAACGTTACAATTTAAGAGCGTGTTTTTGTAGCTTACACTGTCTTTTTGTGTGTAAGTGTGTGTGTGTGTGTGTGTTTGTGCATGCAGCTCTTACGGTGAAACTCATGGTTTACTTCCAATAAACCTGGCTGTTCATCAGTAAAGCCACAATCACTTATTTGGGGGCGGGGGTCTGCTACAGATACTATCCGGTGACAGAGCTGCAATCTGTACCGTCAGCTGAAATTCAGAACCATGGACAGCGGATGTCAAACGCTTTAACAAGAGACTTTAGAAAACTCATCAAAACACAAGCTGTAAACCACCATTGGTCTGCAGCTGTTCATTACCCAAATAATACAAACACTAGAAAGTTGCAGTGACGTCAAAAAAGTTTGCTTACAAGTATGCTCGCGCGTTGACTAAACAGCTTAATACAATTTTATAGTAGAACCGTGTGATTACTTTAACAACAATTAAGAAATAGACAGAGCACTAAAGTTTTGCTTTTTCTTTGTGGTGTAATATGATTCAATTCAATTCAAGATGTGGATATATTGCTAGCACAACAATGCTACTCGGCCTGTTATTGCAGTAAAAAGTGCAGTGTCGCTATAATTATTAACAGCTGCACGTGCTAATTAGCAACCACAGAGTAGGTGGCTAGATTTAAAAGCCAATAGTTTCTGTTCCTGTGGACTGCTCCATCAACTATAACACACATTTAAAAAAAGGACACTGCACTATGTAGCCAGGCCTGAGCTAACAGACAGATGTTCTGTGTAGTAACAAAGACTGAATGGGATTTAATCCATTCAATTAACCGCTAATGAACCACGCTGCGAGCACCCCGTCGCAAAACTCACCTAGGACGAAGAAAGGGAGCTCGGTGTTTTCCAGGTCGTCCACCACCACCACGTCCCCTGGAAAATCGTTCCTCACGGAGAATAGCAGCTTGGGCTCCGAGGCCGACGGGCTGTGCATGATGCTCAGGTCGTTCTCCCTCAGAAACGGCAGCGCTGACACGGTGACGCTCTTCATCTTGCACTCGGTGTCCTGGCTCTGGTCTTCGTCGCCGTTCAGACCCCGGACCGTGGTGGTTTGGTCGGCTAGAAGGAGCCACAGCAGCCCCAGAAGCCGAAGCAGCGGTGTCGGCTCCATGTTTAGACTCGCCATCTCCGTCGCTCCTTTTTCCTCCCCCTCTCTCCTCTCTCGCCCTCCTCGCGGTTTCTCTTGCCGACTGCTTGAGTCTCCCAGCGTAACGCTTGGGAGGGATGTGCTGCGCGTGGTGCACCGGCGGGCTCTCTCAGTGTAGGAAACAAACGCATCCTGCTTCTTGTCTCTGATCAGTCACATGGTTTTTGTTGATACATAGCTGGGCATCGACTGTGTGGCTGTTTGACTGTGTTTTAATGTTGTTGACCCCCTTACTGTAATTGATCGATAAACTGTCTAAATAGCTCTGTAATGGCTGAGCATGGATTACTAACTGCGAATGCACCCTAAGTGCCCTTAAGGCCCCATCAACAAAAGCATAATCATTTTTAATCTAATTGTGCATTTGCCCTCTTGTACGAATTTGCATATCATAACCAAGGGACACCACTGGCATTTTTAACAGTTTCCCTGACCTCTTTTATTGGGTGGATGCTAGACTGGTGCATGTGTAATTGCCTAATTGGTGGTTCAGATGCACAAACTGATTGCTACAACGCCCTGTACTCTGTCAGTGGCTGTAAGATCTCAAGTTGTGCTGTTTTTTTGTGAGTTGAGAAGGCTACATTCTGTGCCCAGAAAGGTTAATACTTCCATTTAGAGCTCACCATTGCTCTGTTATGATTCACTTTTATAAGAAAATAGAATGGTTAGGGTTAGGGTAAGGATACCCTGAAACTCAGTCCAAGAGTAAAAGTGTGAAAAATTAAGGGAGAAATCATGTTAGTCAAGTCTACATGATTTAAAACAGCTCAAAAATATAAACAGCCATTCAGCAATTTAACATGGGTCTTTAAAATGTGGGTTTATATTTAAGTGGGGACAAAATAAAGCATAATTATAAACAGTTGAAACCTCTAGGAAAAAAAAGAGCGATCACAGCCTAAAAATATTTTTGGAATATTAATTTAACTTTACAAGAATGTACTGCGGCTGGATTTGACACCAATATGTTGGCTACAGATCTTCTACTCTTCATAGTGGAAGTTTAAAGAATCATTTTTTTTATGATTTTTTTCAATATTGTATAAGCACATTCTTCCAATGTGAATACAGAAAACACTCCTAAGTCAGGCTTTTAAAACTGCCTTCAGATTTCACCAACAATCACATTTGTTTTTGGTTAAGGTTTCTACCACATGTGCTGTAAACGGGACATTCTCATTGGTAAAACTAGAGTGATGATCGTTGGTAGTTTGGGTTTTGGTGTTTTGTTGGAATTTGTGTGACGATCGTTGGTAGTTTGGGTTTTGGTGTTTTGTTGGAATTTGTATTTTGAATCACTTCTGAGTTTCTCGTTACTGCCCATGTCCTGTCATTTCAAATCTGTGTTATTGTCAGGTTTTGTCATGGATGATTTATTTTCATCTGTACGTTATTGTTATTAGGGTCTTGCTGTATTAGTGAATTCTTTTGTGTGTAATTTTTTACTCATGTCTTGTGGTTTTTCCTCCCCGTTTTGCCGTTTTCTCATAGACTCTCAGTTTTTATTTCCAAATCATGTTTCTCATTTAGCTCTGTGTGTTATTATTCGCCTTCCTTCAATCTCTCCGTTTTGCTCTCCTTCACAGCTGTTCCACATCCCCTTGATTAAGCTCACGTGAATCCAACACCATACTTCTCGCTTGCGGCAGTTCATAAGTACAAAAGCTAACCAGTTTTTCATTGTGAATTGCCGGTTCCTTCTGTCATGCTAACAAAGCTCCTTGTCCTGTTTGTTTCCTGTTCATTCTGTAAAATTTTCAGCTACATTATGTATTCTGCTACCAAGCTGAGCCCTAGTTCCCGTCCGCATTTTGGTTCTACTCCTAACTCCCGATACGCGACTGAAACAACCACCACATGCAAACTCCACATAAATTCCACCGGAACCAACATCCGCAGAGAGCTTTTCTGATTCTAAATCCCTTGACCGCTTTGTCGACCACACGATTGCAATTTGGATTTGGACACAAAGCCGTAAGAAAAGAAGATTGCATTTTCTGTGTCACTACTGTCCCTCCATTTAATATTTAAGCAGCTCTGTGGTCTCCTATTGACTGCCATTTCACTCTGTCCTCATGAAAACTGTTGAAAAAGTCAAAAAAAAAATAGGACAGCATGGACAACATCAAAGCCAAAAGTACAACAAAGTGAAAGTGGACAAGTCTTGGCTGCTTAAAGTCAGTATTTTAAAACCAAGCCGGTGTGAGTAAATAGAATAAGTGAACTAGTTTGTGTGTGCATTTATTATTTACGCATTTTTGATTGTTCCTGAAGTTGCCAGTTGAGGAAAAAAAATTGTTAAATATTTTACAATGTACAGCGTTTTTGTAAGTGTTTGCTTCTGGGTGTGTTTTTGCCCTTTTAGCCATAGCGCTGTCCACCGTTGGAAAAGCCAGAAGTTCTGCTTGACAGTCAACCGAGGGTGAAGGAAAAACTTTTCTGGTATATTGGTTTGAGGCATGAGGGGAACTTTTGCTAAACAGTAATAGTTATTCCAGTGTATTTGTGAACATCTGCAAATAGCACTAGAACATTTTGTCCAAAAGCCAAATAAAAACCAACCTCTGACCCTGAGAGTTGCACTAAAGTTAATTTTTTCTTCCAGGCGTGCTGTAGTGCAAAATGAGCTCAAATTATTCCTGAATTAGTTTTCACTCTGTTCTAAAGTTAAACTTGCTAGCTATTTACCATTTATTACAAATGCAATTGGGAACAAGATGTGCAGTCAACCAGTAATAAGTGCTAGGTGGCTTTTAAAAGCCAATACCTTCACTTTTGCATCAATGGTAAATTGGAGCCACACTGGTTGAAAATAAGCCATAATGCAAAGCAATATCTAAAAGATTGAGTTTCATATTTGTGATTTTTTTTTTAAAGCATGTCTGTTGTTTCAAAAGGATAGTTCAAAAATCTCTTAGGTGTCTTTTATCCATAAAGCCTGACTTTGTTGGGTTGAATGTGTGTGAAGACATTTTTTCAGGTGAGGGGGGGGGGGGGAAAAAAAATACCCTAATCCGATAAAACAACACATTCTCACTCCCAACTCGTCACATATTGACGCTTGGGCAGGTACCCTCGGCGTCACATATTGACGC